>NC_090373.1:31813845-32019467 GCF_036365525.1 Heterodontus francisci
AGAGCCCCCCTCCTTACCCCCTTCCCCTAGAATCCCTCCCCTAATCCCTCTCCCCCAGAATCCCCCTTACTCCCTCTCCCACAGAACTTTTCCTCTTTACCCAGCTTCCCCCAGAATCCCTCCTCCTTACCCCTTTCCCCCAGAATCCCCCCTCATCCTCTTCCCTCCAGAATCCCTCTCCCTTACCCTCTCCCCAGAATCCCTCCTCCTTACCCTCTCCCCAGAATTCATCCCCCTTATCCCCTCTCCAGAATCCCCTTACTCCCTCTCCCCAGAATCCCACCCCCTTACCCCCTCCCCCAGAATCCCTCTCCCTTACCCCCTCCCCGAGAATCCCTCTCCCTTACCCCCTCCCCCAGAATCCCTCTCCCTTACACCCTCCCCCAGAATCCCGCTCCCTTACCCCCTCCCCCAGAATCCCTCCTCCTTACCCTCTCCCCAGAATCCATCCCCCTTATCCCCTCTCCAGAATCCCCTTATTCCCTCTCCCCAGAATCCCCCCCCCCCCTTACCGACTTTGCCCCAGAATCCTCCTTACCCCCTCTCCCCCATTGAGTCACACAAGGGGATATCAGGACAGATGATCAAAAGCTTGGTCAAAGAGGTAGACTTTAAGGAGTGTCTTGAAGGAGGAACCAGAGGTGGAGAGGTTTAGAGCGGGAGGATAACAGAAACAGTAATTATATCCAGCAACTCCGTGATGTTGTGACTTGGCTGATGACATACCCCTGGCCTGGTGAGCAGTCAGCGAGGCTGCTGTGTTTGGCCTCCAGGCTCTTGTTGACTTGGAGCTGATGCTTTGAGTGGTGTTCCCAGTGTGGTTGTTACTGCTGGACAAGGATGCTCCTCCACAATCCGAATCATCAATATTGCCTCCGGTGCAGCCCTTGCGCAACCTAAAGATGTGAAGACATCAACATCAGACGTAAATCGTGGACACCTGGCTGCATCTGGGCACCTCCAGCCTCTCCATAATAATTAACACAGTCCATAAAGTAACTGGCACTGCTTAGTGTTAAATACACTGTATTCTCTAGAGTTTCGAAGAATGAAAGGTGATCTCATTAAAACTTACAAAATTCTTACAGGGTATGACAGGGTAGATGTTTCCCCTGGCTGGTGAGTCAAGAACCAGGGGACATGGTCTCAGAATAAGGGGCAGGCCATTTAAGACTGAGATGAGGAGGAATTTCTTCACTCAAAGGGTGGTGAATCTTTGGATTTCTCTACCTCAGAGAGCTGTAGAAGTTCAATCATTAAGCATGTTCAAGATAGAAATCAATAGATTTTTAAAAAATTTGTTTGTGGGATGTGGGTACCGCTGGCTAGGCCAGCATTTATTGCCCTTCCCTAACTGCCCTTGAACTGAGTGGCTTGCTAGGCCATTTCAGAGGGCATTTAAGAGTCAATCACGTTGCTGTGGGTCTGGAGTCATATGTAGGCCAGACCAAGTAAGGACAGCAGATTTGCTTCCTTAAAGGACATTAGTGAATCAGATGGGTTTTTACAACAATCGACAATGGTTTCATAGTCATTAGACTATCTTTTTAATTCCAGATTTATTAATTGAATTCAAATTTCGCCATCTGCCATGGTGGGATTTGAACACATGTCCCCAAAGCATTAGCCTGGGCTCTGGATTACTTGTCTAGTGATATTACCACTACATCACCACTTCCAGATATCTGGATACTAATGACATCAAGAGATATGGGGATAACACGGGAAAATGGCATTGAGGTAGATGATCAGCTATGATCTGTTTGAATGGCAGAGCAGGCTCGACAGGCTGAATGGCCTACTCCTGCTCCAATGTTCCTATGATCATAAATGTTGAAATTCATACATGTCAGACGTATGATATTGCATGCAATAAATAGGATGAGAGTAAAGAGAGCAACAGAATAAATGACAAATAAGCTGACTATCGAAGCATGAGTAAAGTTCAGAGGGGAAGTTATTTTGGTGGTCAGCATATGGTGCTATCTATTGGAGCAACAAGCGAAACATCCAATGTATCCGGTTTCTATTTGTGAACTCAAGAGATTAAAGAACATTAGGATTGACATAAATATTTATATGGTGTGTTTACCCTCATGTGGCTTATGAGGTTTAAAAGTCAGACAGAATTTGAAAGTACCATCCCATTCGTCCCACTCCCCTGCTCTTTCCTCATGGACCTGGAAATTTTTTCCCTTCAAGTATTTATCAAATTCTCTTTTGAATGTTACTATTGAATCTGCTTCCACCATACCTCAGGCAGTGCTTTCCACATCACAACAACTCACTGTGTAAAAAAACAGTTTCTTCATGTCACCTCTGGTTCTACTGCCAGTCACCTTTGTAGGCAATGTATTACTTTACCTCTTAATGTTCTTCTTCTTTGGCCTCCTTGTCTCGAGAGACAATGGGTAAGCGCCTGGAGGTGGTCAGTGGTTTGTGAAGCAGCGCCTGGAGTGGCTATAAAGGCCAATTCTAGAGTGACAGGCTCTTCCACAGGTGCTGCAGAAGAAATTGTTTGTCGGGGCTGTTACACAGTTGGCTCTCCCCTTGTGCTTCTGTCTTTTTTCCTGCCAACTACTAAGTCTCTTCGACTCGCCACACATTAGCCCCACCTTTATGGCTGCCCGCCAGCTCTGGCGATCGCTGGCAACTGACTCCCACGACTTGTGATCAATGTCACAGGACTTCATGTCACGTTTGCAGACGTCTTTAAAGCGGAGACATGGACGGCCGATGGGTCTGATACCAGTGGCGAGCTCGCTGTACAATGTGTCTTTGTGGATCCTGCCATCTTCCATGCGGCTCACATGGCCAAGCCATCTCAAGCGCCGCTGACTCAGTAGTGTGTATAAGCTGGGGATGTTGGCCACCTCGAGGACTTCTGTGGTGGAGATACGATCCTGCCACCTGATGCCAAGGATTCTCCGGAGGCAGCGAAGATGGAATGAATTGAGACGTCGCTCTTGGCTGACATACGTTGTCCAGGCCTCGCTGCCATAGAGCAAGGTACTGAGGACACAGGCTTGATACACTCGGACTTTTGTGTTCCGTGTCAGTGCGCCATTTTCCCACACTCTCTTAATGTACAATCACTTTTTAACCATGTAACTGTTCTTTTTTTTTTGTATTAATGAATGTCGACCAGTTGTGGTGGAGTCCTGTGTATGTGGAGTTTGTCTCGTGGTGGCAACGTGGAGCATCGGCATACCCAGACCGAAGGCATCTAATAAACTGTATTGTGGACTTGAAAACGCAAGGCAAGATGGTCAATTCTAGTCTTGACAGTGCCTTGTCAGAATTAGCAAGGTCTGCAAAACTAATCAAACTGAAAAAGTGCTGGCATCTGGGAAGACATCCAGGTCTTGCTCATTCAGAGTTAAAAAAACATGTCTGTCTGTAACAGGCTGAAGATCGCTAATGGTGCCAGAGATAATGAAGCAGAGAAACTGTCTTTGTTATCTGAAGCATTGGGCTTTGAAACTCCCACATGATGCCCAAGCCTGTAGCCATATACCTTGTTTTTCCAAAAGGACAATGAGGTAATTGCAGACCACTTGAAGGAGTTAAAAACAGGTTTTACCTTATATGGAAAAGGGCCATAGCAAAAAAGGTCTAAAGAAAGAGCCCACAGGAACATCTTTGCTGCAATGGTTAGGGTGGTGTGGTTGGCCATCCGGAAGTTGGCGCACAGAAGATTAGCCAGTGGATTGACCAGCGGGAAGGACTGTACTATTGCTTAGTGGTATAATAAAGATGTACCACATCTAGTGGAACAGTATCTGAGTTGTTGGTGTGCCATTGATACCCAGAGTAAAGGCTAGAACCTTTAGACCAGATAGAGGGTCTTACAGAATTTGGCGAGCCAGCCAGGAGCCCTGAAGGTAAGGAAATGGTAGAACATACTATGGATGGCTTAGTCACGAAGCACGTGGCAGGGAAATACCTCTCAGAGGTGGGTTTGGGTTATCTTGAAGGGGGTGATCCAGTGGATGAAGTAGAACAGTGGACACACGGGTCCACTTATAAGCAGGCCTTGATGAAAGCAGTTTGGCTGATGTCATACCAGTGACAGGACAGATGAGGCTGAGAAAATAAAAACTCAGGTAGGAACTTTATATATTTTTGTGGGACCCATTATAGGAATTAATATTTCTAATAGCAAGTGCTGGAAATACTCAGCAGGTCTGGCAGTATCTGTGGAGAGAGAAGAAGAGTTAACATTTCAAGTCAGTGCTCAGAAGTGTTGTCACATCTCTCTCAGATAAAAGAAGAGAATTTTGCAGGAAGTAATGTGTTTGGGTGAGAATGAGTTTGAGATTTTGAATCAGTACAGAATGGGTAATGCAGATAAACATCAGGAATTGGAAGTTGGTTTACGTGGGGAAAAGGATAAGTTAAGATGAAATGAAGGAGAATGGAAGATTCTGTTTGAATCTCCCTGAAGCTGTGGAAAGTTTGCAGGCTGCGAAAACTCTGCCACATAATGTGTGAATGCTTGGCACTACTTGGAACTCAGTGATGCCATTGATTCTCTAGCCAGTGGAAAAGCCCCTCGGAAGGACGGCATTACCCCTGAAACAATCAAGTGTGCCAAGCCTGCTATACTCTCAGCACTCCATGAACTGCTTTGCCTGTGATGGGATGAGGGAGCAGTACCACAGGACATGCGCGATGCCAATATCATCACCCTCTATAAGAACAAGGGTGACCGCGGTGACTGCAACAACTACCATGGAATCTCCCTGCTCAACATTGTGGGGAAAGTCTTCGCTCGAGTCATTTTAAACAGACTCCAGAAGCTGGCTGAGCGTGTCTACCCTGAGGCTCCAAGGCTCCTCAGACAGCATCTTCCAAATTCACGACCTCTACCAACTAGAAGGACAAGGGCAGCAAATACATGGGAACATCACCACCTGCAAGTTCATCTCCAAGTCTCACACCATCCTGACTTGGAACTATATCGCCGTTCCTTCACTGTCGCTGGGTCAAAATCCTGGAACTCCCTTCCTAACAGCACTGTGGGTGTACCTACCCCACATGGACTGCAGCGGTTCAAGAAGGCAGCTCACCACCACCTTCTCAAGGACAATTAGGGATGGGCAATAAATGCTAGCCTGGCCAGCGATGCCAACATCCCATGAATGAATAAAAAAAAAGGCACAGTGCGGCTTTCGAGCAGAGAGATCCGCCATTGACATGCTGTTCTCCCTTCGCCAACTACAGGAGAAATGCCACGAACAACAGATGCCTCTCTACGTTGCTTTCATTGATCTCACCAAAGCCTTTGGCCTCGTTAGCAGACGTGGTCTCTTCAGACTACTAGCAAAGATCGGATGTCCACCAAAGCTACTAAGTATCATCACCTCATTCCATGACAATGTGAAAGGCACAATTTAACATAGCGGTGCCTCATCAGACCCTTTTCCGATCCTGAGCGGCGTGAAACAGGGCTGTGTCCTCGCACCTACATGGTTTGGAAGATAGCAGGATCCCCAAGGATACATTGTACAGCGAGCTCGTTACTGGTACCTGACCCACCGGCCGTCCATGTCTCCGCTTTAAAGACGTCTGCAAACACGACACAAAGTCCTGTGACATTGACCACAAGTCGTGGGAGTCAGTTGCCAGTGGTCGCCAGAGCTGGCGGACAGCCATAAAGGCGGGGCTAAGGAGTGGCGAGTTGAAGAGACTTAGCAGTTGGCAGAAAAAAAGACAGAAGCGCAAAGAGAGAGCCAACTGTTGAACAGCCCCAACAACCAATTTTATCTGCAATGCCTCTGGAAGAGTCTGTCACTCTAGAATTGTCCTTTATAGCCACTCCAGGCGCTGCTTCACAAACCACTGACCACCTCCAGGCGCTTACCCATTGTCTCTCGAGACAAGGAGGCCAAAGAAAAAGACTGTGATTTTCTTTTGTGTGAAAGAATGTTGCTTTTTGTTTATTTGTGAGAATTAACTTTTTCTTTAATTTTTGATTACAGGGATTTGAAAGGTACCTGTAGAAAGAAGACAAGTGATGTAATTTGTTTTTGTTCCCCTTTTATTTAAAAAAAACCTGTGCTGTTTTACTCTGTGTTTAGTTGATAAAGTAAGGTTGTATTTAAAGCAAAACTGAGCGTTGTGAGGATGGAGAATTAAAGTGTACAGCATAAGGGACCTCCTGCTTGTGTGTGGGGCTTTGTGTGCTTCAAGTTTTAATGTGTTTTTGTTCCTGAAATTGTGATTTTGCGGCAGGAGTTTTAGCACTTTGTACAAGTACCCTTAAGTTTCTCTGAACATCAACACTTACCAGTTTTACACCTTTTAAAAAATATTCTGCTTTTCTATTTTTACGACCAAAGTGAACAATTTCACACTTCCCGACATTATACTCCATTTGCCATCTTGTTGCCCACTCACTTAACCTGTTGTTACGACCAGGTGAGAAAGGTGTCTAGGGGTCCCTTTTAGCCTTCACCTGGTTTTATTGTAACAGGGGTTTGTGTTAAACACACTGTGTTTTAGCTCCCCCTTGGTGAATCCTTGTTCACCGCTTTCCAATTATAAGGCAAAGAAATGAGCGCAAACAGGCTTTCTTAGGTTTAAAGAAGAAAAGTGAAATTTATTAAAACTTACAATCTAATTCGGTTAACGCTTACAGATACACACTGCGCCCTGCGCTAGCATGCATACGCGATACGCACATGCAAATTGAGACAGAAAAGAGAAGAAAAAATAAAAAAGAGATGTTTGAGGGAATCTCTGAAGAGGGGTTTTTGTTACTGTGCTTGGAGCTCACTGTCGTCTTTGCTTGTAGGTAGATCTTGCTTTTCGTTGGGGCCCACTATTCTTCTTAATCCTTGTTCACTGTAGGAGACTTTTCTCTCTTGGGGTTCATATGTCTTCAATGATTTCCGAAGCTGGTAAGAGAGATGAGATCAGACAGGAGAAGCGGCGGCAAGCCAGCCACACGAGGTCTCGTCAGTCTAGGAGCAAACAGCTTTCTGTCTTCAAACCTTGTTTCTCCAATTTAAAACCCCCCTAGTTGGCCAGCAGGTGGTCACGTGACCAACGGGTTTGACCAGGTCTCTTTTGTGTATTGGGGCAGGGACTGGTTCCTTTGTTCCAACACTCTCTGCCGGTATAAAAAAAATGTCTTTCCAGCCAGGGGCTTGACAACCCCTTTGTAATAGGCCTTCTTTTCTTCCCAGTAACAATTTTAAAATTTAATGTCCGTGTGGAGAAATATATGTTGCTTATTCTTGGTAGGTGGGGGTCTGCATGACACCTCCACATCGAGACGAACAAATGTGATTTGAAAAAAAAAGGCGCATTTCATCAAAAGGTTTGAGAGAAATATAAGATATAGAAAGAAAAACCACGCATTTCTCTCATTCATTTCCATTCATTCATCAATCTGAAAGCCTATTAAAAGTAGTCTTTTCAGGGTGCCAATGCTGCTTTAATTTCCCCTTTTTGGCATCCCAGTAGCCATGTGGTTCTTTGGGGATGCTTTTCTTTAGTTTGCCCATTGCCATGACTGCCTAGGATTTTGTTCCTGTTGAGGCAATGTTTTTTTCTAGGAGAGTTAGTAGTGGGTGGGTCTATCCTGAACTCTCTTTCAGTGCTTTGCTGAGTCATGCCAAGGCTTTTGATTTCAGGGGATGGGTGGTTCCCTTTTTCTCTGACTGTGGGGGAGGAGACTTTGTAAATCTACCCTTTGTTCGCTGGGACACACTGACCTGCAGGTATGTGTGCAGATTTGACTGCACTCTCCTGTGGCACTTCGACTAGGTGAGGCATCATCCTCACAGTTTCTGTGTCCCCTAGAGGACTGTCTTTGTCTCTGCAGGTTCTTGTAAATGCTGTCAGCAACTCTGGTGGGGTGCTCCTAGTGTCTGCATTTACATGGGAGAATGTGGGGTTTAACTTTGCAAATTTTTCGAGGTTGGCTGACCAGACAAAAAGAACAAAGAACAAAGAAAATTACAGCACAGGAACAGGCCCTACGGCCCTCCAAGCCTGCGCCGATCCAGATCCTCGATCTAAACATGTCGCCTATTTTCTAAGGATCTGTATCTTTGCTTCCTGCCCATTCATGTATCTGTCTAGATACATCTTAAAAGACGCTATCGTGCCCGCGTCTACCACCTCCGCTGGCAACGCGTTCCAGGCACCCACCACCCTCTGCGTAAAGAACTTTCCACGCATATCCCCCCTAAACTTTTCCCCTCTCACTTTGAACTCGTGACCCCCAGTAATTGAATCCCCCACTCTGGGAAAAAGCTTCTTGCTATCCACCCTGTCTATACCTCTCATGATTTTGTACACCTCAATCAGGTCCCCCCTCAACCTCCGTCTTTCTAATGAAAATAATCCTAATCTACTCAACCTCTCTTCATAGCTAGCGCCCTCCATACCAGGCAACATCCTGGTGAACCTCCTCTGCACCCTCTCCAAAGCATCTACATCCTTTTGGTAATGTGGCGACCAGAACTGCACGCAGTATTCCAAATGTGGCCGAACCAAAGTCCTATACAACTGTAACATGACCTGCCAACTCTTGTACTCAATACCCCGTCCGATGAAGGAAAGCATGCCGTATGCCTTCTTGACCACTCTATTGACCTGCGTTGCCACCTTCGGGGAACAATGGACCTGAACACCCAAATCTCTCTGTACATCAATTTTCCCCAGGACTTTTCCATTTACTGTATAGTTCACTCTTGAATTGGATCTTCCAAAATGCATCACCTCGCATTTGCCCTGATTGAACTCCATCTGCCATTTCTCTGCCCAACTCTCCAATCTATCTATATTCTGCTGTATTCTCTGACAGTCCCCTTCACTATCTGCTACTCCACCAATCTTAGTGTCGTCTGCAAACTTGCTAATCAGACCACCTATACTTTCCTCCAAATCATTTATGTATATCACACAGGACCTTCCAAACCCGCGATCTCTACCAACTAGAAGGACAAAGGCAGCAGAAGCATGGGATCACAACCACCTGCAAGTTCCCCTCCAAGCCACATACCATCCTGATTTGGAACTGTTTCACTGTTCCTTCACTGTCGCTGGATCAATATCCTGGAACTCCCTTCTTACTGTAGGTGTACCTACCCCACATGGACTGCAGCAATTCAAGAATGCATCTCACCACCACCTTCTCATGGGCAATTGGGGATGGGCAATAAATGCTTGCCTGGCCAGTGACACCCACATCCCCAAAAACGAATAATAAAAAAAAAGAGCATATAGATTAGAAATAGGAGGGAGCCAAAGTTAGATCCTTGGGGGCCACTAGAGGTGATGGTGTCCGAGCAGAAAGAGAAGCTATTGCAAGTAATTCTCTGGCTGTGTTTAGCTAGATAGGAATGGAATCAGATGAGTGCAGTTCCTCCAAGCTGGACAACAGTGGAGAGGCTTTGAAGGTGGATGGTGTGGTCAACCATGTCAAAGGCTGCAGACAGGTTGAGAAGGACGAGGAGGGAAAGTTTACCTTTGTCATGGCCACATAGGATAAACACCCTGATGAGAGTCAAGGCTCATGAGAGAATGCCATGAGTGCAGTTTTTTTACCCAGCGGGTGTTGGGGGTCTGGAATTCACTGCCTGAAAGGGTGGTCGAGGCAGAAAAACCTCATCTCAATTAAAAGGTGCCTGGAGGTGCACCTGAAGTGCCATAACCTGCAGGACTATGGACCAAATCCTGGAAAGTGGGATTAAGCTGGGTGACTCTTTTGTTTTTCCCTCGGCCGGCGCAGACACGATGGGCCAAGTGGCCTCTTTCTATGCTGTAAACTTTCTATGATTGTAACAACTAGGACAGGTTAGGGGGGATAAATACTGGTGGGGAGCAGAAAAGGAGAACACTACGGGCTGGATTTTAAGCGCCCGCTGCCGCATGTGCAGGCCACGCACCGAGATCAGACACGTGGCGGCTCATTTAAATACCAGGTCAGCACACAACCGGCCTGAATCACGTGGAGGGGGTGGGCTCGCCAACACCAGCAATGGCGTCAGCTGCCTCTGCGTAGGCGCTGTCGCCATTTCTAAAGGGCAGCCAACCCTTTAAATTTTTAAAGGCATGCCCCCGCCCCACTGTTGCAATAAAAATTTGATCGCCCCTTCACCCCCCCAGAACATTATTTGCCCCAACGCCACCCACCCCCCACAAAAAACATTTACCTTTGAAATACCTTCCCACAGTAGGGGTTTTCATCCAGGATTCCTCCCGTACTTCCTTTAACGCGTTCTCTTGGTCACTTTTTCCCCTCTCTTTCTAAACTTTTGCCAGCCATGTGCCTGCCTGTCCCCTTTTGTTCTCGGTGGGGGTTCCTTACAGTTCACCAGCCCTCGGCTGGAGGGTCCTCCTAACACCGGTACAGGACTTAGGGGTGCAGGTTTCACTGTAGGTTGGGGTTTCCCCTCAACCTGGCACATGTGGCAACTCCTGCAGTACTCCACCACATACTTGTGGAGTTTTGGCCAGTCGAACTGCTGTCTTATGTGGGCTTTGGTCTTTCATATACTGGCATGTACAGTCACTGTAGTCTCGTGGGCCCTTCTTAATATTTGTCCCTGGTACCTCTGTGGCACCACTAACTGGTGAACTACTGTCCTCTCCTTGCCCTCAGGTCTGTGAGGAGAACTCCATTTCCTCATCAGTACCTCATTCTTTAAAAAGTAGCAATCAGGGACTCCCTCTGCTTCACTTTCAGACTGGGCAGCCTGTGCTAACTCTCGCAATACTGGGTCGGCTCACTGAGCCTCACCCAGGGAAAATCCATTTAATTCATTCCCTGGTCTCCTAACTTTCCAAAGAAAATCTTGGACAGGCAGATCTCATGGTCATCTCCCTGCAGTGCCAATGTAGTCTCCTGTGGGGGAGCTGGTTTGATCATGGACTGAACCACTACACATTCAGGGACACTACAGGGGACCGTCTCCTGCCACTGCGCTGTGTCTCTGACCTCCTGCGGTCTTTCTTTCACTACTGGAGAGGGGACAACCACCTTCACCCCCACCAGATCATTACCCAGGAGCAGGTGAACCCCGTCCACAGGCAAATTAGGGGCAATCCCTACGGTCACCGGTCCCGAAACTAGATCGCACTCCAGGTGCACTCGGTTTACAGGTACAGGCATACACTGCCCTCCAATACCATTCACCAGCATTTTGGTGTTCACGGCATTCTCTGGGGGAAAGATCAGGCCTTTTCCCAGTAAAAGAGATCTGGTGGCCCCTGTGTCCCTGAGGATTATTATGGGCTTGCTTGCCCCACTCGAGTGGTATGGGGTTACTTTCCCTTTAAACACAAAATCCTGATAACCTTCAGGAATCCTATTAACTTTTCCTGCACTGTCCGTAGTAAGCTTCCTGGGTTGCACTCTTACTGCAGTTAAAGCCACAACTTGCTCTGTGCTTTTCATCAGGGTCCCGTCTTCACTGAGCGGGTGTGCCCTGATTAACCCTACCGATTTTCCCTTTAGTTTCCAGCAGTCAGCTTTTAAATGCCCTGCCTCATCACACTGGAAGCACACAGGTCTCCGGGTCTCACTCTTGCTCACAGCATTTTTTTTGGCTGGAAGGCCCCCTGTGTCTCCTGCTTTCCTTTCTCTCCCAGGACTGCCTGGGCGGAGATCACCTTCCCACCTTTTGTCCTTTTTGGATTTGTGGGGGTGATTAGGAAAGGTTCGCCCCCGGGAAGAAATTAAAGCAAACTCATCGGCTTGAAAGCGGCTGGTTGCCGGGCTCCCTGAACCTGCTGCTCCTCTACATGGGTCTTTATTGATAGTGGGAGAGAGTTTTTAAATTCCTCTAACAGAATTATTTCTCTGAGAGTCTCATAGCTGAGCTGTATTTTAAGAGCCTTCAGCCACTGGTCAAAAGCCAGCTGCTTACTTCTTTCAAACTCCAGATATGTTTGAATAAACGTCATGGGTTTTTCCAGTTAGCTTACTTTGTATTAAAAGAGACCAGGTCTCAGCTGGCCATTTTAGCTGCCTTGCCAGTTTCTCAAAAGACACAAAAAACGCTTCCACATCTTCCTCATTTAATTTTGAAATTAGTTGGGCGAGTTTTAGCAATTTTGTACCCAGCCCTGAATTACGCTCCTCCATATTGGCCATGCTTTCACTGGGGTTACTCTGTCGCCCCCTAGTTAACTCAAGCTGCTTCAGCTCTCTTTCTGCATATTCTTTCTGGAATATTCTTTCTCTCTCTCTCTCCTGCCTCTCTCTTTCTCTTTCCTGTCTGTTTCTTCATGTACCTTCTAGAAGGCTCTTTCTTTCTCCCTTTCCTGCCCCTCTCTCTTTTTCCTGTCTCTCCCTTTCTTTTTCCTGTCTCTCCATTTTTCTTTCTCTTTCCCTGTCATCTAATTCAAATTTCCTTTGTTCCAATTATATCTTTGCCAGCTGCACCCTGTCTGGGTCTACTTCTAACACTGCTTCTGCTTCTTCACATTCAAGGGAAAAATGGTTGGCCACTAGCCTTAGAAGTTCAGACTTCCTAGCCTTGCCACGTACAGTGATCCCACACTGCTCAGCCATTTTTCTCAACTCCACCATACACAGTGCTTTCACTTATCCCAAGTTACTTCAGCCTGGCTTGGAGAGCTACTCGTTTCAGTTGCAGACATGTTAGCGTTCAATCACACACAACCACAAGAAAACCTGTATTAATCTTGCTTTTTTTTGATTGGGAACAATTTGGCTTCCCATTTCCAATTTCTCTCGTTTGTCTGTGGGTAAAATTCCGGATGCTAGCACCCAAACTTCTGTTACGACCAGGTGAGAAAGGTGTCTAGGGGTCCCTTTTAGTCTTCACCTAGTCTTATTGTAACAGGGGTTTGTGTTAAACACACGGTGTTTTAGCTCCCTCTTGGTGAATCCTTATTCACCGCTTTCCCATCATAAGGCAAAGAAATGAGCGCAAAGAGGCTTTCTTAGGTTTAAAGAAGAAAAGTGAAATTTATTAAAACTTAAACTCTAATACGGTTAACGCTTACAGATACACGCCATGTCCCGTGCTAGCATGCATACGCATGTGGTTTGAGGCAATCTCTGAAGAGGGGTTTTTGTTACTGTGCTTGGAGCTCGCTGTAGTCTTTGCTTGTAGGTAGATCTTGCTTTTCGTTGGGGCCCAGTATTCTTCTTAAACCTTGTTCACTGGAGGAGACTTTTCTCTCTTGGGGTTCATATGTCTTCAGTGGATTTCAAAGCTGGTGAGAGAGATGAGAGCAGACAGGAGAGGCAGCGGCAAGCCAACCACAAGAGGTCTTGTCAGTACAGGAACAAACAGCTTTCTGTCTTCAAACACGTTTCTCCAATTTAAAATTCCCCTAGTTGGTCAGCAGGTGGTCACATGACCAACAGGTTTGACCAGGTCTCTTCTGTGTATTGAGGCAAGCACTGGTTCCTTTGTTCTAACACTGTCTGCTAGTATGAAAAAATTGTCTTTCCAGCCAGGGGCTTGGCAACCCCTTGTAATAGGCCTTCTTTTCTTCCCAGTAACAATTTTAAAATTTAATGTCTATGTGGTGAAATATATGTGCCTCATTCTTGGCAGGTGGGGGCCTGCATGACACTGTCTATATCTCTTTGCAGCCTCTCTCTATGTCCTCCCCGCAGCTTACATTTCCACCAAGCTTTGTATCATCAGCAAACTTGTAGTGGGAACTGAAGACAATGGCATCGGTTGTCCCAAAAGTTAATTGGAAGAAATTTCCTGCTCATCCAATACTAGGTTTTGGACTAGCAATCTAACAATTTAGTGACAGTGGAAAGGTTGAGAGAGGTGGTGGTGAGATAGACCTGGATGTCATCAGTGTACATGTGGAAAATGGCACTGTGATTCCGGATAATGTTGCCAAGGGGTAGCATGTAGATGAGAAATAATAGGGGTCAAAGGATAGATCCTGTGTTGGCATGGTGGGGGGGTTGGGTTTCAGAGGTGACGATGCAGGAGCAGGAAGAGAAGCCATTGCAGGTGATTCTCTGACTATCATTCGATAGATAAGAACAGAACCTGGCAAATGTATCCAGCTGGACGCTGGTGGAGAGGCATTGAAGCAGGATGATATGATCAACCGTGTCAAAGGCTCTAGACTGGTTGAGAAGTACGAGGAGGGATAGTTTACCTTCGTCGCATTCAAACAGAATGTCATTTGTGACTTTAATGAGATCAACCCTCATCCACTGTTTTCATTACTTCATCAAAGAAAGTCAGTCAAACACCATTTTCCTTTAACAAATCCGGGTTAACTTTCATGTGTTAATTCAGGCTTATCCAAATGCCAATTAATTTTGTCCTGGATTATTGTATCTCGAAGTTTCCCCACCACCTATGTTAAGCTGGCTGGATTGTAGTTCCTGAATCTAGCCCTCTTCTTTTTTCAACAGGGGTGCAACATTTGTAATCCACTATTCTACTGGCACTCCCATCCCCCCCCCCCCCCCCCCACCTCCACCAACCATAGCCAAGGAGGAATGGAAGATTTTAGCCAGACGCCTCCACAATTTCCACCCTTATTTCTTTCAGTAACCTAGGATACATCCTATTCGGTCCTGGTGACTTATCTACTTTGAGGACTGTCAACCTTTTAAGTACCTCTTCTTTATCTATGTTTATCCTATCCTATATCGCTATTGTCTCCTGCTTTACTGCTACCTTGACTGCATCCTCGTCTTTAGTAAAGATGGATGCAAAGTACCTCATTTAGTATCTCAGCATTTTATTAAAAATCTGGCATGTGCACCCTCTTCCCATCTCTAAAAATGCAACAAATTACTGTGACAAATTGTGACCTCTGTTCCCCTCTGCTATCTATGGGCTGTCTAGCCACCACATAATAGGTGTCAGTGTGGTCACTCCACTGTTTCTGAGCAATTTAGTGCTCCAGCCGCAGCTTCTGCTCCGCTGCCTCAAAACTTCCCGTACAAAAATCTTAATACTTTAGAAAGCCTAGAGGAGTATAGAAAGTGCAGGAGTGAAGTAAAAAAGGAAATTAGAAAAGCAAAGAGAGGACATGAAAAATTATTGGCAGGTAAAATCAAGGAAAACCTGAAGATGTTTTATCAGTACATTAAGAGCAAGAGAATAACTAAGGAAAGGGTCAGGCCTATCAGAGATGTACAAGGGAACTTATACGTGGATGCAGAAGATGTGGGCAGGGTTCTTAATGAGTTTTTTGTTTCTGTCTTCACAAAGAAGAGGGTTGCAAAATGGTAAAGAAAATTGAGATTAGCCAACACGCCAAATACGCCTGCTTCTTCTGTGGGAAGACTAAGATGTATGCAGAGGGTGGTCGGCATTGTGGATTCTGCATGAGAACGGTGGCTGGAGGGGTTTGGGCCTACAATACCCCCTCAGCTTCACTGTGAAGTCTGCAATGCTGCCAGTGGAAGCTGAAGGACCAAAGAGCTGGGGTGGGGAGTCTGATCCCTTCCAAAGGTTATATCTCAGGAAATTTGCTAATAAATGGTTAAATGAAAAGGCAAAAAAAAAAATGTTTTGAGTCTTCAGCATGCAGTTGCAGGCCTCCCATCACTGGTGACAATGTAAAAAGCATTGCTGTCTCATAAACCCTAGGGGTGTCTGCATATGAGATTGTCAGACCAAACAAGACTATTTTAAACTGTCTATTTATCAAATAGGAATTTCAACAACTGATATTTATATTACGCCTTTAATGTAAGTTTTAAAGACTGTCATGAATGAGGAGAGGGCTGGGGAGAAACAGAGAGGTTTAGGGATTGAATTCCAGAGTTATGGGTCTCACAGCTGCCAATGGTGGAGCTCCAGAGCCCAGCCCGGAATTGGAGGAGTACAGAGTTCGGAATGGAGAGGAAGATGTTGTTCTGCTGGAGGAGGTTGCAGAGGTAGGGAGGGGCAAGACCATGAAGGGAACTGAATTCATGGGTGAGAATTGTAAATTGGTGGAATTGAGGGACCAGGAATCAATGCAGACCAACACTTACTTCTGCCACCTGGAAGTGAACCAGAGGTTAAGATTCTCCAAACTGATTGGACCTCCCCAGATGTTCTTGAGCTGTTTGTGTGATCCAGCGTAGGATGTAGTAAGAGGCGAGACGTAAATCGGGTAACCAATCGGCTGATCACATGAAGAATTGATCATGTTTCTCAAGGCCTGCTTGGCATTCTGTATGCTGCCTCGTTCCGGGTTGCGATTCTGGAGGAACACCAGCTCTAGTTGCTGTCCTGCCCACAGCCCCTTCACACATTCTTTATTGACCTATTGCAAGAGAAGGGAAAAAGTCCTCTTAATGTACAATATTGATACAGCACTATGTTACGATCATCTGGTTCATGGTTATATTAATTTTCTGGAGGTAACTTTTACTTTGGGAATTGAATTTTTTTTAACGTAAGACAAATGAAAACACTTGGTTTGAGAAGCTAGCAAACAAACCTAGGATGTTTACAAATCAAAAGGTGGCCCATGTTTATTTAGTAAGGTCCTAATGGGAAGTGTAAAGACCCTACACAATGGGAATCCCTCTTGATGATGGAGATGGTGTGTCTACAGCTACCTTAAGGGTTTACATTATTCATATAATTTCCGAGATCAAAGAGAAGATTTGGAGTTGGAAATAATTAGTTTAAATTGCTATCTGGGACATCCCACGTGTACTATTTTGCTCTAGAGCTAGATGATGCAGGGGTGCCTGTTGGGATTTTGATCTGTGTGCTTGCTGACACAGTCAATCAGTTAGCCTTTGGACAAGTAGTTGGCTTTTGGAAAGCTATTGGCTTCAGAAAAGCAGTTGGCTTTTGGAAGTCAGTTGAACTCAGGAGCAAAGAAGCCATTGGGAACCAGGGGTGTTTGTGTTTGGAGTAAAGCCCGTGCTCAAGCTGGGAAGTCCAGATCTGGGAGAGCTGATACCTCAGCAGATTGCTAAGGAATTAAGGAAATCGAAGTGAATTCCTAAGAGCTGTGGTACATTTTGGATTGGTCCCAGGAGAAGCGAACAAACTGCCAAAATCCTGTAACGTATAGGGGACATTTTGGGATGAAAGTAACAGTCAAACAGGAGTGTCTGTTGAGATTTAGTGTTCAAAGCACACAGTTTCATGTTCTGTAAGATTTTGAGTTTAAAGTATAAATGTTTCCAAATTGTAGTGTTAGGTTAGTAGTGTTTTGCTTTGTTTAACTCTTATATAATAATATTTTTGTTTAAAAATTGAAATCTTGTGGCATAATTCTTTCAGTAATAACTGTGAATTCGATTTTCTCTTTTTAAAAGTTAAAGGTCCCTAACGGGATCATAACACGATGAATATTAATAAAACAAATGCTACACCGAGGGGTGCTGATCTTGGAAGCAAGATGGGCCATAAATATGAGATAAGACAAGTAATAAATCCAATAGGGAGTTCGGGAGAAACTTCTTTACTCAGACAATGTGGAACTCACTGCCACACAGAGTAGTTGAAGCAAATAGTAAAGAAGCATTTAAGTAGAAGCTTGATAAGTACATGCTGGAGAAAGGAATAGAAGTTTATCTTAAAAGGGTTAGATGAACAAGGGTGGGAAAAAGCTCATGTGGAGCATAAACACCAGCGTCAAGCAGTTGGATCCGATTTATGGCTTCTAGTTTTGATCTCCCCCACATGTGGAAACATCTTCTCTACGTTTATCCTTCATAATTTTAAAGACCACAAAAAAGACGCATTTCTACAGCTCCTTTCATGACCGTAGGTCATCCCAAAGTGGTATACAGCCAATGACTTACTTTTGAAGTATAGTCACTATTGTAATGTAGGAAATGCGACAGCCAATTAGCACACAGCAAACTCCCACAAATAACGAGGAGATAATGACCAAATAATATGTTTTAGTGATGTTGTTTGAGGGATAAATATTGGCCAGGAAAACTCCCCTGCTCTTCTTTGAAATTGTGCTATGGAATCTTTTACGTCCACCTGAGAGGGCAGAGGGAGCCTCAGTTTAACAGTCCATCCGTGAAACTGCTCCTCCAATGGTGCAGTGCTCACTCCATACTGCACTGGAGTGTCAGACTGGATTATGAGCTCAAGTCTCTGGAGTGAGGTTTAAATTCATGACCTTATTACTCAGAGGTAAGTGTACTACCACTGAGCCACAGCGGACATCTATTAGGTCACCCTCAGCCTCCCCATTTCTAGAGAAAAGAACTCAGCCTGTTCGGTATATGTGGATGAGAAGTATATATTGACGGTAACTACCTTCACCACTTTAAAGCTGAGATAGCGTCGATGAAGCATAATTATCTTGTACTCATCAGCTCCATCATCAACCACATGCCTGAGCGCAAGCAGAGCCTCTGCATTTGACAGGATGGACTGGCGCCACAGCGGGTCTCCCTCATGACAGATGACCAGTGTCCGCTCGTGGCTGCTGATGGCCTCATACAGCATATCAGGATCCTCGTATTCATCAGATGAGGTGAAGTGGTCCTGGACATAGAAAAGACAATCGTAACAGATTCAACGGCACTCTGCATAATCGGAGAGACTTCTTGGGTCCGCAGTTTGAGAATGTGATGAGAACCTACTCCCCCAAGCCCCCACTGTGAAGCAGCTGCTGTGCTGAGCAGGTTTTATCAGCACTATATTCCATTCTCACTATAAAAACCAGGGTGCATTTCCTTTACCTCATGGCCTCTTCCCTCAATCAGCTCAACTGTTCTCTCTCTCTGTGATCCCAGCCTCTTTCTTTCTCTGTGACCTCAGTTCTTCCATCTCTGTGGCCTCAGCCTCTCTTTCTCTCTCTGTGATCCCAGTCTCTCTTTTTCTCTGTGACCCTAGCCTCTCTATCTCCCTGTGACCCCAGCCGCTCTTTCTCTCTCTGTGACTCCAGCCTCTCTTTCTCACTGTGATCCCAGCCGCTTTTTCTCTGTGTGATCCCAGTCTCTCTTTCTCTCCTTATGACCCCAGCCTCTCTTTCTCTGTGACCCCAGCCTCTCTTTCTCTGTGACCCCAGCCTCTCTTTCTCTGTGACCCCAGCCTCTCTTTCTCTGTGATCCCAGTCTCTCTTTCTCTGTGATCCCAGTCTCTCTTTCTCTCCTTATGACCCCAGCCTCTCTTTCTCTGTGACCCCAGCCTCTCTTTCTCTGTGACCCCAGCCTCTCTTTCTCTGTGACCCCAGCCTCTCTTTCTCTGTGACCCCAGCCTCTCTTTCTCTGTGATCCCAGTCTCTCTTTCTCTGTGATCCCAGTCTCTCTTTCTCTCCTTATGACCCCAGCCTCTCTTTCTCTGTGACCCCAGCCTCTCTTTCTCTGTGACCCCAGCCTCTCTTTCTCTGTGACCCCAGCCTCTCTTTCTCTGTGACCCCAGCCTCTCTTTCTCTGTGACCCCAGCCTCTCTTTCTCTCTGTGATCCCAGCCGCTTTTTCTCTCTGTGATCCCAGTCTCTCTTTCTCTCCTTATGACCCCAGTCTCTCTTTCTCTGTGACCCCAGCCTATCTTTCTCTGTGATCCCAGTCTCTCTTTCTCTCCTTATGACCCCAGTCTCTCTCTCCTACTGCATCCCTAGTTTCTTTCCTTGCAAGTCTGCTGTGTATCAGCCTTGCACAGTGTATTGTGTGTCAGCCTTCCCCCCCATAATTTTTACAATTATAATAGGAGAAAAAGGGTAGTCAGGAGCAATGTGGGCTCCTTGAAAACTGATAATGGTGATATTGTCCATGAAAATAAGGAAATGGTGGACAGGTTGAATAATTACTTTGCATCAGTACTTACAGTAGGGCAAGAGGTCAGCATGTCAGAAATCCCAAGGAAACTAATGTTGAATCATGGACAGGGACTCACTAAAATTAACATAAGCAAAATAACAGTAATGAAGAAAATAATGGCACTAAAGAGCAACAATTCCCCAGGACCAGATGTGTTCCATCCCAGAGTTTTAAAGTAAGTAGGTGAGAATATTGCAGGTGCCCTAAATATAATCTTGCAAAGCTCTCTCAATTTGGGAAGAGTTCCTTTAGATTGGGAAATTGTGCATGTCTCTCTGCTATATAAGAAACATGAGAGGGAAAAACCCAGGAATTATAGACCAGTTAGCCTAACATCTGTCGTTGTAAAATACTAGAGTCTATAATTAAGGATCGGGTGACTGAACAGCTTGAAAATTTTCACTTGATCAGAGAGAGCAGCATGGACTTGTAAAAGTCATGCCTGACGAACCTGATTGATTTTTTTTGAAGAGGTGACTAAAGTAGTGGGTATGGCAATATCTATGGTTTTTATTTATACAGTCTTTCAGAAGGCATTTGATAACGTTCCTAAGAAGAGACTGTTAGAGCTAAAGTTGAAGTCCATGGAATTGAAAGCAAATTAGTGACCTGGTTAGGTAAGTGGCTGAACGGAAGGAGTCAGAGAGTAGGGATAATAGGCAGGTACTCTAATTGGCAGGATGTGACTAGTGATGTCCCGCAAGAATATATTTTAGGGCCTCAACTATTCACTAATTTATTAATGACTGAGATGATGGGACAGAAATCTACATATCCAAGTTTGCTTATGACACAAAGATAGGCGGCATTGTAAGCAGTGTAGATGGAAGCATAACATTACGAAGAGATATTGGTAGATTAAATTAATGGGCAAAACTGTGGCAAATGGATTTCAATGTAGACAAATGTGAGGTCATCCACTTTGCACCAGAAAGGACTGAACAGGATTACTTTCTAAATGGTGAAAAACTAGAAACAGTGGAAGTCAGAGACTTGGGGTTCCAGGCACATAGATCATTAAAATGTCATGAACAGGTGAGAAAATATTCAAAAAGGCTAATGGAATGGAGGCCTTTCTATCTAGAGGACTAGAATACAAGAGGGAAGAAGCCATGTTTCAGCTTTGCAAAGCCCTGGTCGGACCACACCTGGAGGACTGAACGCCATTCTGGGTATCACTCCTTTGGAAGGATATGGAGGCACTCCTTGGAGGCATTGTTTACCAGAATGATACTTGGATGAGGAGAGATTGCACAAACTAGGGTTGTATTCCCTGGAATTTAGAAAGATAAGGGGTGATTTGATCAAGACATTAAGGGGAACTGATAGGGTAGATAGAGAGAAATTATTTCCGCTGGTTGGGAAAATTTAGGACTAGGCGACATAGTCTAAAAATTAGAGCCAAACCTTTCAGGAGTGAAATTAGTAAACACTTCTAAATGCAAAGGATGAAAGAAGTTTAGAAGTCTCTTTCACAAAGGGCAACTAATGCTAGATCAATTGCTAATTTTAAATCTAAGACTATTAGATTTTTGTTACCCAAAGGTATTAAGGGATAGGGGGAAAAGGTGGGTGTTCAGAGGTAGGTCGTAGATCAGCCATTATTTCATTGAATGGTGGAACAGGATCGAGGGGTTAAACGGCCTACTCCTGTTCCTATTTTCCTTTGCGCACAGTGTGTTAGCCTTGCACAGTGTGTAGCATACCAGTCGACTGTCCAATACTCTACTGCTGCTTTGATTTAATAAAGTCTTCTTCATTGGTGGATTACTGACAGTAGGTGGCACAGTGATCAGCAGCACGATTCCGAGTCATGATAGCAGCCTGTCTTGCTGCCCAGTGTTGTGCAGGTAATATCACTGAACAATGTTTGGATCCGAATACTTAAGCCCAAGGCATTACTTTGGCAAACATGGAACCTACAGATTAGATTCCTTCCACTGTATAAATCCACAAATCTGCTCTCAGGAGGCATAAACAGCTTTGGAATGCAAACAGGAAACCCTTGCTTGTTCCAATTAAATATCTGTGCAGTGTCTGTAGCTGATGCCAGACCCAGAGGGAATGGGTTTCCCCTTCCCCATGACATTGCCTGCTCGGGAAATTACCCTGCAGTCAACTTCACTTCAATCTTTAGGGTACGCTCGTATAACAGTCTATGTTACTGGACTAATCTGTGGGTTCAACTCCTGCCATGGTAGTTTGAGAGTTTGAATACAATTCTTTAAAAATCTGATGTGAAAAACAGTATCAGTAAAAGTGACCATGAAGCTGTCAGATTGTCACAAAAACCCAACTGCTTCACTTATATCCTTCAGGGAAGGAAACCTGATGTTTTTACCCAGAATGGGCCTATATGTGACTCCAATCCCATACGAACTTCCCTCTGAAGTGGCCTAATGAGCCCCTCAGTTGAATCAAAACTGTTACCAATGGTTCAAGAACACTCAACACCAGCTTCTCAGGGCAACTAGGGCTGGGAAATAAGTGCCAGTCTTGCCAGCAGTCCCCATATACTGAGAATGAATTTCAATAAATGATGAAACAAGTGATCTGGAGATCAAGGCCAACTGCACAGCCTCTGATTCTTTCCTACAGAGTGCACTCTGAGTTCTCCCCGAGACGACACTCTGACCCACACCAAAGGTGAGTTTCCACCATGGCTCCCGGTACAACATGAGGGGCTGTGATTTTGCAACGAAAAGAAGCTGAAGTGTAGCATGCTGACTGCGGGACCCTGCTCTTTTCTCATCGGCAGCACAGATGGAACAGGAGGTACTCGCTGCAGACCCTGTGCCTCCTGACACTGAGAGGGAGCACAAACAGTGGCCAGTTCTGTCCTAAAATACAGATAAGGGTTGGGGGAGGGGGCATACTTCTCTGTACATCATTGTACCCTGATGATGTTGTAAAAGGGGAGTCCCCTGACCCAGAAGTCAGGGTGCTCTGGCACCTCCCTCAGCAATGACCCCAGGGTGGCTGGGTGGAATAGAGATTGCAACGGCTGGACAGGAACAGTAAGTCATTCCCTGCCATTTTTGAGGTGTCAGTGCCCTGTTTCTGCCGGGTGGGAGCCCTAAGTATTTACTTCTAGAAGTGGGATTTAGCCAGGCTGTGCCGTGGCAAGTGGAGTCTCCCTCAATGGCCATGAGTTGGAGGTAAAGATGGACCTGCCGGTCCCGAGGCCTTCTCTCCAACAAGGATTTGTGTCCAAAGTGCTGCCTCCCTGAATAATATCGTCCCGTCTAGCAGGTCTGTCTGATAAATATTTTCGCTAATGCTTCAAATACTTTTTCCAAGGTTATGGGGAAAGATCAGGTGAGCAGGACTAACTGGATAGCTCTTTCAAAGAGCCAGCACAGGTATGATGGGCTCAATGGCACCTTCTGTGCTATTTCATTCTATGTTTCTAGTTCTATAAGCCTGTTAACCAAATTATGCTATCAGGCAACTCCTGTGGAGAATGTACTGTATTCACTACATCCCTGGGGCTTACTGACGTGCCTAGTCAATGTATCTCACCCTGATCAAGGAGCATCTGAACAGCAGATTTACCTGATGAAGCTTCAGGGACATTCGGATTCCTGGGGCAACGACCCTGTGAAGCAGGTCTATGTCTTCAAAGATCCATTCCTGCTTGGCAGTGAATCTGAAATCTCCTTTAAATAATGCGTGCAGCCCGTACAGAAATGATTCCAAGCTGCAAAGACATACACGTAGTTCAGTCCTGACAAGATCATTCTTATTAATGCGTACATGACAATACGCCCATCTCCTTGACAGTCAACTCCCAATAACTCAAGTGTTTATTTTGCACTAAAGAAAAATTGATTCACCGATAATTTGAATCAAGCAATGTAAATAACGCAGCAATCAGTACTTATTATCAGATCATTCCAATTAAACAACTTCAAATTAAGAGGAATAGACTGTAATCTCACTAGCCACTGCTTAAAATCAGAGCCAGGCCATTCAGCAGTGAAATCAGGAAGCACTTCCACACACAAAGGTTAGTGAATATCCGGAACTCTTGCCCCAATAGGCTGTGGATGCTGCGGAACAATTGAAAATTTCAAACTTCAGATTAATAGATTTTTGTTGGATAAGGGTATCAGGAGTTATGGAGCAAAGGCAGGTAAATGAAACTGAGGGACAGATCAGCCACGATCTAACTGAATGTTAGAATAGGCTCATGGGATTGAATGGCCACATCCTGTCCCTACAATCCTATGATCATCATTATCATTTTTACTGTGCCATTAAGGCAGTCATCCAAATCTGCCTTGAGCATTTGCCTCCAGCTCCTGCAATTGAGGCATTTCGTCTGCATCTGTTCTTACTGTGTTCCGCCAAGGTCCTCTGGGTCCACCTAAGGGGGTAGAAGGGGCCTCAGTTTAATGGCTCATTTGAAAGATAGCACCATCGACAGTGCAGGGCTCCTTCAGTACTGCAATGGGAGTATCAACCGGGATTACAGGGCTCAAGTCTCTGCAGTGGGACTTGAACCCACAACCTTCTGACTGAGGCGAAAGTGCTGCCCTCTGAGCCAGGGCTGACACTGCGCTTATCATCTTGGCTGAGCTCACTCCTGTATGGACCTTCTCTCAACTCATTAAACTCGTAAAAGAATCTGGACAAGAGACAGCTGGGAAAAAATAATCTAGTAAATGAGAAATAGAAGAAAGGAAAAGAGCTAGGAATGATTGTACTGCGTGTGGCATTTTTTTTAATCCTAGAAAATAAAAGACAGAGTATTTTCAAGGAATTATTCTTTCATGCACAAGGATAGCAGTATAAATTCAAACTAAAACAGCTGTCCTACTGTCATCTGAAAGCTACAGAAAATTACAAGGTCAACAAACAATCTGCCAGCATGCACAAAGGCACTGATGAACAAGTGATCTGAGCTAATCAAAGCAGTCACATTTCCCATAACAGGAACACAGACAATTTGTTTATCGGTGCTCTGATCAGTGGTCAAATTTGCTGAGATGCTGTGCAATGCCACCTAACTTATAACATTATTTATCTTAAACTTTTCATCCTCATGTTCAGATCTTTCCATTGCCTCACCCCTCCCTACCTCTGTAATCTCCTTCATCCCTACAACCCCTTCACCCATTCCCCACCACCACCCCCCCACACTGCCCCCCCCCACCCCGAGATTTCTGTGCTCCTCTAATTCTGGCCTCCTGTGCATTCCTGATTTTAATCACTCCATCATTGGTGTCATGCTTTCAATTGCCTGGGGCCTAAGCTCTGAATTTCCCTCCCTAAACCTCTCTACCTCGCTTTCCTCCTTTAAGATGCTCCTTAAAACCTAACTCTTTGGACCAAGCTTTTGGTCATCCACCCTAACATCTCCTGATGTGGCTCAGTGTCAAACTTTGTCTGATAATGTTCCTGTGAAACACTGTGGGGTAATTTTACGATGTTATAAAGGCACTGTATAAATACAAGTTGTTATTGTAGTACGTTTACTGCAGTTTTTGGACCTACCGCATGGATATTTTTGTGCAAATTATCTCGTGCTTAAACTGTTTATTTGGATTTGTCTGCTGGATAAGTAGTGTATGCAGTGGCTGTTCTCCCAATCACGTTCCTTACAAGCTGTACATACACAGTTAGGCACGTGGACGGCCATTTTATGCTTTGGGCTGGAAATCAAATGGTCAGACTCACTGGTCCCTATTTAATTACTGTGCAATGAAATAAGCCATTGGGCCCAATAAGCCACCTGTGATTTGACTTATTACATCTCAGGAGAGAGGACACTTATCACATAGAAAACTCTCTCTGAACCCTCAAAGGGGAAGGAAAGTCTCAGAGAATAAGGTTTGATTGAAAGTATTCCCTCATTTTATTGAAGAAAGGAACAGACTGAGGAGAATTTTGACTTAGTTTGTTTTTTAGAGATCACTTTGTTATAGGGTTGCCAACTCTCTTGGATTGTCCTGGAATTTAAGGTTAATCTCCCAGACACTCCTATGAGCAAACCCAGGAAGAAATCATCGGGAGAATTTCATCTTTCATTTCACTCCAGCCTCTGGCGAGATGCACATCAATCAGCAGGGCTGCAATGTGCCCAGGATGCAATGGAGCCCTGGCGCATGCACGCTCAAACAGGTAAAACCAGGTGCCGGATAGACTGTTCTAATGAAAGGTCACAGACCTGAAACGTTAACTCTGTTTCTCTCTCCACAGATACTGCCAGACCTGCTGAGTATTTCCAGCATTTTCTGTTTTTATTTATGATGGATGGAGCAGTTTCTAGACCACAGAGAATTGTGGGTATTGTAGCCACCATTATTGTCAGATTGCAGCCAGGATCAACACGCGGGGCAACCAATGGCAGGACGCTAGGAGTGGAGCAACTGAAGGCAGGAGAAGGCCATGCAATGAAACCTCCCAGAATACAGTCCAATCAGAGATGGTGACCCCCGGTGAATGTGATTGGCATGGAAACCAATTCCTATGCAGTTGTAATAAAAACAGAAAGTGTTGGAAATACTCACAGGTCTGGCAGCATCTGTGGAGAGAGAATCAAAAGTTAACATTTCAGGTCGATGACCTTTCATCAGAACTGTCTATCAATTGCGTGGTTTTACCGGTTTGAGCATGCATGCACCAGGCTCCAATGCATCAGAAAGGTAATCGACCCGAAACGTTAACACTGTTTCTCTCTCCGCAGATGCTGTCAGACCTGCTGAGTATTTCCAGCACTTTCTGTTTTTATTTCAGATTTCCAGCATTTGCAGATTTTGCTTTTATCCTATACAGTTGTGTAGTTTTATGGGATTCCGACAGTCCCAAACCAGCTGTCAGACTGGTTTGAAGTCCAGAGATTCACTGATTCCTATCGAGACTCACTGATCTGGGGGAAACTTTCCACTCTCTGCAAAAGAACTTAAGGCCATTTGTGTTCTTTGATATAATGAGGGATACTTTGAGTAAAAAATACTTCCCCGAGACTTTCCTTCTTTTACAAATTATTTAATTGCTAATTTATGTAATATTTACAATCAATCTTGTTCCATTGAGTATCTGATTACCACCGTCTGCAGTTAGCTTTATTCAGTTAATCCCATTCTTAACCTGATATTTGCTCACCTGTTTGCTTAGACTTATCTGTTTTTTGTTGGGAGTCTTTCCCTCATATCTACTTTGCTTGAATCTTGTTAACTTTATACTTTTGCTGTCTAGCTCTGTGATCACAGTCCGAAGTAAATAAACTGTAATGATTTACATTATTGCCTCAGCAACTGAAAGACCCGGATTATATTTGCTCTTAATCTTCTTTTCTCTAAAACCAATTTCAGCCTCTCTGTAAAAACTGACAGCCACAGCCCCTAGAATGACTCCACTCTGAACCTGTTCCAGAATATCCCACATGTGGCCACACCCATGGTTAAAATGACCTGTTTCAACTTGGAATCAAATACTCTTTGGAGCACCCCAATGTTGATTCACCTCACTGATAACAGTTTGATGAAATAAGTCAATAACCACAACTCATTTCCATTTCCATCTTTGCTCACTTTGTGAGGTATAAGTTTCATGATTTCTGGGCCGCAAAGTCCATCTGACATTGCTTAACTCATTCATTTATTTGTTTCGAATCTCTGAGTGCTATTTATATTCGTCACACGAACAACTTTGGTGTCAGCAGCAAGATCTATATTATCACAAGAACATCCCCCTTCATAAGATCTCAGTTCGAGTACGATATGTGGTACTGAGCTCCATGCAGTAGAAACAGTATTGAGGCTTTACAGAGGGTACAGCACAGATTCATTCGGATGCTGTCTGGTATGAAGAAATACAAATATGAAGAATGATTTTAGCAATTGGGGCTTCCTTCATTAGAATAATGCAGACTACAATATAATATGATGGAAGTATTTCAAATTATGAAAGAACAGGACAGGCTGGATAGAAGCACATTGTTTCCAGCAAAGGAGGGACCTTGAATGAGGAGCCATAGATACAAGATTAAATTTAAGAGATTTAGAACAGAGAACAAGAGAAACATTTTTACATAGAGTTGCGAGGCTGTGGAATTCACCTCCAGAGTTAGCAGTTGAGGCAGAAACTATGTCGACATTCAAGATTAGATTGGATGGATAGTTGGATAAAGTCACTTACATCCAAATAGTATGTTTCCATCCTCATCACCTATGTTTAATATCTGACAATTTTAATTTCAGTCGGGTTTTCTCCCATTAATTTCACGACAGGGCTCCGAGGAGGAGGGCAGGGTTGAGGGGAAATGGAGAAGGGAGAAGGGAAGGGGAGCGTGCGTTAAGAATGGGGGGGGGGGTGCAGGGAGGAGTGGCAGGGAGGGGATCAGGGCGATGGGAATGGGGGGATGGCGGGGGGTAGAATGGTGTGGAGGTCAAGAATGGGGGAGTCCCCGTTGGAGGCCCAGCAGATTATTACTAGCCAGTCAGCTGCTCTCCCACTTTGGGAGGAAACTGAAAACTTGTTAGATGGGAATGGGGTAGGGGAGGTGGGATGCGCTGAATAATTGGGCAGAGAGGGGCACACTGGCAACAAAGAAAAGCTTCCAACAGGCAAGGTGAGTCTGGTAGGGAGCACAGTGGGGGTGGGGAGAAATTCCACTAGGGAGCATTAGGGGACGGGTATCAACTATGATACAGGACACTGATTTACATTTATGAATGAGTCCGATGAGGGATTGGCAGGAAATGAAGCTGCTCCTTTGTAAGTGCTCCACTCAGATTAAGATCACCCCTGTAGAAGCTCACAGATTGTGACAAAGTTCGTATTTGTCACATGCACTGTACCGTTTTATAATCAGATTGGATACAACTGTGGCAGATTACCTGATGGACATGTTGTGTGTTGCCGTTCCTAAAGCTCTCCTACCAAGGATAGAGAGGCTGTAACAAAGAGTTACGAGTGAGGAATCTCCATCACTTCTCACAGGCTGTAACATAACACAGAATGGGGCAGCATTAAATGCAGCTCACAACCTGTACATGACAGCACAACCAGACACAGAATCATGCAACACAGAATGAGACCGTTCCCCCTGCAAAGGGCAGAGCCCTGCAAATTTTTCCTTTTCACGTATATATCCAAATCCTAAGTCGGTAACCAGAGGACACAAATTTAAGATAACTGGAAAAAGAACCAGAGGGTAGATGGGGAGAATTTTTCCATGTAGTGAGTTGGTATTATCTGGAATGCACTGTCTGAAAGGGTAGTGGAAACAGATTCAATAATAACTTTCAAAAGAAAATCAGATATATACCTGAAAAGGAGAAATTTGCAGATTTGTGGGTTAGGAGCTAGGGAGTGGGACTAAATGGACAGCTCTTTCAAAGAGTATGCATAGACACACTGGGCCGATCCAGATCACAACTCACTGCAATAGTAAAGAAATAAGTAAAAATAAAATTCATACAAGTGGAACAAGGCAAGTAGTAGGAAGAAAAATTAAGAGCAGGAAGAGGCCATTCAGCCCCTTGGGCACGTCCACTACTCTGATCTGTATCTTAACCCTCTTTCCCTTTCTTGGTTCCATAACCCTTAATATCCTTGCCCAATAAAAAATCTATCAATCTCAGTTTTGAAATTTTCAATTGACCTCCAACCTCAACAGCTTTATTGGGAGGTGAGTTCCAGATTTCCACTATCTTTTGTGTGAAGAAGTGCTTTCTGGCATCACCCCCGAATAGCCTAGCTCTAATTTTAAGATTACACCCCCTTGTACTAGGTTTCTCCACCAGAGGATAAAGCTTCACTCTATTTGCCCTATCAAATCCCTGAATCATCTTAAACACGTCAATTAGGTCACCTGTTAATCTTCTATAGTCAGGGAAATAAAAGCCTTCATAATTTAACTTAAATAAAAGCAAAATACTGCAGATGCTGGAAATCTGAAATAAAAACAAGAAATGTTGGAAATACTCAGCAGGTCTAGCAGCATCTGCAGATGTTAATGTTTCAGGTCAGTGACTCTTCATCAGAACTGATGCCAGTCTCTTCTCATACTATCACTTTGCTTCTCATATTTCTTTTTTCACTTCCTCTCTGCACTTTCTATATTCAGTCTGGTTCTTACTTTGTGTTATCAACCTGATAACTGTCACAGGCACCCGTTTTCTGCTTAATTCTTCGTCATCCAGGGAGCTCTGGCTTTGTTCATCTTACCTTTCCCCCTTGGTGGGAATGTATCTGAGCTGTACCCAATCTATCTCCTCTTTAAAGGCAGCCCATTGTTCCATTACAGTTTTGCCTGCCAATCTTTGATTCCAATATACCTGAACCAGATCCATTCTCACCTCACTGAAATTGGCCCTCCCCCAATTAATTATTTTTACTCTAGATTGCTCTTTGTTCTTTTCCACTGCTAACCTGAGCCTTATGATACTATGTTCACTGTCCCCTAAATGTTCCCTTATTGACACTCGATCCACTTATCTCACCTCATTCCCCAGAACCAGATCCAGCAATACCTCCTTCCTCATTGGACTAGAAACATACTAACATAGAAAATTCCCCTGAACACATTTTCGAAACTCCTCCCCCTCTCTGCCCTTTACACTATAACTATTCTAGTCTATATCAGGATAACTGAAGTCCCCAATTATAACTCTGCTATAGGTTTTGCACCTCTCTGCAATTTCCTTGCAAATTTCTGCCTCTATTTCTTTCCCACTAGTTGGTGGCCTGTAGAATACACCCTGTGGTGTAATGGTACCTCTGTTGTTTCTCAGCTTGAACCAAATAGATTTTGTCCTTGACCTCTCCAGCACTGTAAAATTATTCTTAATTAATACTGCCATCCCGCCTCCTTTCTTTCCTTCCCTATCTTTCCGGAACAACTTATATCCAGGAATATTTAGTACCTCGTCCTGTTCTTTTTTGAGCTGGAATTGAGCAGTTATAACTATCAGGAAAGACTGAACAGACTGGGGCTCTTTTCTCTAGAAAAGAGAAGGCTGAGAGGTGACCTGATAGATGTCTTTAAAACTATACGGTAGACATAGAAAAGATGTTTTCACATGTGGAAGCCACAAATATAAGAGTGTCACTAATAAATCCAATACGGAATTCAGGAGAAACCTCTTTGCCCAGAGTGTGGCGGAATGTGGAGCTCACTACCACATTAGGTGAACAGTATAGAGGCATTTAAGAGGAAGTATATGAGGAGGAAAGAAATAGAAGGGTATGCCAATACAGTGAGATGAAGAGGGGGGGGGGGAGGAAGCTTGTGTGATGCATACGAACTGGCATAGACCTGTTGGGCTGAATGGCCTGTTTCTATGCTGTACATTCCATGTATGACTATATGGAAACACTGGGAAATGAACACAATAATTAGGAATGAGATTACGGGAGGGTGAATTGAGAAAAATCATTTAATTGTGTACCTTTTTCCTTTTACTAGTGCAGTGCTGAATCCACTCCAAATAAGCATTACAGAAGCTGGCTCTTGAGATTCCCTTGAGGCAATGATCATAGTCTTCATCAATGTTCACATTAAAAACCCCTGGGTCCCTGTCGATGTAATTCCATGCTGTGCACGGATGCAGAGCTTCCTGTATGGATTCATTGCTTAACCAGTCTTCCAGTTTTGGAGAGCGAATCAAATAATATATTATGCTCTGCCGAGAGAAATCCATTAATACACAATCTCATCTTACTGTTGCAACAGATGCGCTCATTCATACCAGCTGATCTCAGTACAATTCTTTTCATTGACAATGATTCAAAGAAGACATTAAGGAATGACATGAATGCTACTTTTTAACCATTGCTGAACGTGGAATATGAAACAGGACCTCTTAAAGCATTTATATCAAGAAACAAAATTGCTTTAGCGAGAACTATTTTGCATTTATACAGCAATTTTAACATAGAGAGTCATCCCACATAAGGAAATGGGACTGCAAATCAATGAAGGAGATGTTAGGAGACATGACCAAATGCTTAGTAAATGGGTTTTTAAGGGAGGAGGGGGGAGGTGGAGAAGGGCAGGGCTTTAGCAAGTGAATTCAGAGTGTGGGGCTTATGCAAAAGAAAAGTATGTGAAAGTTTCTCATTTTTTTTCTGGTAGGTTTTATTGCAGGTCAGGGCAGAAGTAATTCAGAGCGAAGTAAACAAGTGCTCAGATGTAACAAAAACAAGAAATGCTGGAATCACTCAGCAGGTCTGGCAGCATCTGTGGAAAGAGAAGCAGAGTTAACGTTTCGGGTCAGTGACCCCTCTTCGGAACTGACAAATATTAGAAAAGTCACAGATTATAAGCAAGTGAGGTGGGGGTGGGGCAAGAGATAACAAAGGAGAAGGTGCAGATTGGACCTGGCCACATAGCTGACCAAAAGGTCACGGAGCAAAGGCAAACAATATGTTAATGGTGTGTTGAAAGACAAAGCATTAGTACAGATTAGGTGTGAATATACTGAATATTGAACAGCAGCAAGTGCAAACCTGAAAAAAAACCTGAAAAAAAGTGGGTAAGCAAACTGAACAAACTAAGATGAAATGAAATAAATGCAAAAAAAGATAGTAAAAAATGTAAAAAAGAATGTAAAAAAAAGGAAGAAAAAATAACTAAAAATGAAAGTAAAGTGGGGGGCTGTCATGCTCTGAAATTATTGAACTCAATGTTCAGTCCGGCAGGCTGTAGTGTGCCTAATCGGTAGATGAGATGCTGTTCCTCGAGCTTGCGTTGATGTTCACTGGAACACTGCAGCAATCCCAGGACAGAGATGTGAGCATGAGAGCAGGGGGGAGTGTTGAAATGGCAAGCAACCGGAAGCTCAGGGTCCTGCTTGCGGACTGAGCGGAGACATTCCGCAAAGCGGTCACCCAGTCTGCGCTTGGTCTCCCCAATGTAGAGGAGACCACACTGTGAGCAGCGAATACAGTATACTACATTGAAAGAAGTACAAGTAAATTGCTGCTTCACCTGAAAAGAGTGTTTGGGGCCTGGGATAGTGAGGAGAGAGGAGGTAAATGGGCAGGTATTACACCTCCTGCGATTGCAGGGGAAGGTGCCCTGGGACGGGGACGAGGTGGTGGGGGTAATGGAGGAGTGGACCAGGGTGTCGTGGAGGGAACGATCCCTTCGGAATGCTGACAGGGGAAGGGAGGGGAAGATGCGACTGGTAGTGGCATCACGCTGGAGGTGGCGAAAATGGCGGAGGATGATTCTTTGGATATGGAGGCTGGTGGGATGAAAAGTGAGGACAAGGGGAACCCTGTCACTGTTCTGGGAGGGAGGGGAAGGGGTGAGGGTAGAGGTGCGGGGAATGGGTCGGACACGGTTGAGGGCCCTGTCAACCACAGTGGGGGGAAATCCTCGGTTGAGGAAAAAGGAGGTCATATCAGAAGCACCGTCATGGAAGGTAGCATCATCAGAGCAGATGCGTCGGAGACGGAGAAACTGGGAGAATGGAATGGAGTCCTTACAGGAGGTAGGGTGTGAAGAAGTGTAGTCGAGGTAGCTGTGGGAGTCGGTGGGCTTATAATGGATATTGGTAGACAACCTATCCCCAGAGATGGAGACAGAGAAGTCGAGGAAGGGAAGGGAAGTGTCAGAGATGGACCATGTAAAGGTGAGAGAAGGGTGGAAATTGGAAGCAAAGTTGATAAAGTTTTCTAGTTCGGGGCGGGAGCAGGAAACGGCACCGATACAGTCATCAATGTACTGGAAAAAGAGTTGGGGGAGGGGGTCTGAGTAGGACTGGAACAAAGAATGCTCGACATATCCCACAAAAAGACAGGCATAACTAGGACCCATGCGGGTACCCATAGCGACACCTTTTACTTGAAGGAAGTGCGTGGAGTTGAAGGAGAAGTTGTTCAATGTGAGAACAAGTTCAGCCAGGCGGAGGAGGGTGGTGGTGGATGGGGACTGGTTGGGCCCCTGTTCCAGGAAGAAGCGGAGAGCCCTCAAACCATCCTGGTGGGGGATGGAGGTGTAGAGCGATTGGACGAAGTGCTCATCAGCACATGAAGTTCATTAAATTCAACTGCTTCCAAACTATTCCTGTGATTCATCAGAGTCCCCTCTAGTTTATCTGACCCTCCCTTTCTTGACAAATCACCTGTGTCCTGAGTTTATTGCCACTAGTCACTTGCTAGTTACGCTCATACATCTGTTTGTTGCAACAATGCCCCCCTCCATCTAGTTTCTACCACAACCACACCATTTCGCTGCAGTTTCTCATTACCAAGATCACACTTGTTAATCACTCCTGCCCTCTGATTTCACAATAATGGTGCCAGCCATGGCTCAGTGGTTAGTGCTCCCCCCTCTGGAACAGATGGTTATATGTTTAAGCCCCACTCCAGAGACTTGAGCACAAAATCTAGACTGAAATTGCAGTGCAGTACCACGGGAGTGCTGCACTGTCGGAAGTACCGTCTTTCAGATGAGACTTTAAATGGGGCCCCATTTGCCCTCTGGTCATCATCATATTACTGTTTGTGGGATCTTGCGTGCAAATTGGTTGCTTGTTACTCGACATTAAAACAGTGATTACATTTTTTAAAAAAAAGTATTTCATTAATTATAAGGCACTTTGGAATGCCCTGAGGTTGCAAGAGACGCTATATAAATTTAAGTCTTTCTTTTTATTCACAGCACAAAAATATCTGGACAGTTTACACCAGCAGGTAAACTCAGAGCCCTCCAATAACCAACACTCAAACAATCTTAACTCATCTGATGGCAGTTAATTCTCTGTCGTTGATCTTCTCCTCAGAGGGAAAAGTGTTCCAGAGATGGACATGGCCTGGGAGAACATTCCAGAGGTGTATAAGGTTTGCCTTTGTAAGTCTGTGCAGATCTCTTTGATTGACACAGAGTTCTACAATGCACAAGTGAAGTGTTGTCCTAATGATCAGGCAGCAGTCTGACAGTTTGTTGTGTCGACACAGAGTGGGTCCAGACAAGCAATCACCCAAAGGACAGGCTCTGAAAGAAGTGAGATTTAATTCCACTACTGTATACCAATATCAATTTCAACACCTAAAGAAATAAATTATTTGCATTTATATAGTGCCTTTCACAACCTGAGGATATCCCCAAGTTTGCTTACCAATGAAAGAGAGATAGTCGATTGACTTGCCGTAAACTGTATAAGAAATATGGGTTTTTATATATTTTAGGTACAGTACTTTATATCTGTGGTATGGGTTCTTTTAGTAAACAAAGAGTTAACTGCTAATAAACTGCAAATAAAGAGTTCTGAAGAAGGGTCACAGACCTGAAACGTTAACTCTGCTTCTCCCTCCACAGATGCTGCCAGACCTGCTGAGTATTTCCAGCATGTCTTGTTTTTATTTCAGATTTCCAGCATCGGCAGTATTTTGCTTTTAGTTAACTGCTGGGATGTGGAAAGCTGTTTGATTAGGTTAGGCGCGATGATTAGAGAAAACATGTTGGATGAAACTAGTTGCTTATAGAAACAAGGGGTTGAATTTAGTGCCGTAGGAATCGTGACTTGGCGAGCTTGAGCACCCCCCGCGCTACCCCCTGGGAGCGATCCTACGACACCAGGCCAATTAACTGTCCGGCATGGGGATCCCCGGCCCTTTAAAGATAGGGATCCTACCTCCAAGACTGCCAGCCAATCACAGGGTCGGCAGCTCAGCAGGATCGGGAGCACCACCGGGCGGGGTGGCCACTGCCGGTATTGCAAGAGAGTATTACGACCAGGTGAGAAGGGGTCTAGGGGCTCCCTCTCAGCCTTTGCCTGGTTTAACCGTAACAGGGTTTAATTTTAAAAACACCGTGTTTTAGCTCCCCCTTTGTGAATCCTTGTTCACTGCTTTCCAATTGTATGGCAAAGAAATCAATTCAGACAGGTTTTCTTAGATTTTAAAGAAGAAAGGTGGAAGTTTATTAATCTTAAACTCTAATCCGGTCACCGACTACGATATATGCGACGCGACCACGCGAGCATACATACGCGATAAACACACACGCAGATAGTGACAGAAACGTAGAAAACAATAAAGGGGAAAAGTTTGAGGCAATAGATGGGTTTCTATTTTACTGTTCTTTGAGTTTGTGGTGAAGCCTTTGGCTGCCGGTCAGACATGCAATTCGTTGGGGTCCAGTTCAGGCTTCAACTTGTTTTGAGGTCGGTGTCTTTTCTCTCTTGAGGTTTACGCGTCTTCTGTGAGTCTGGTGGCTTGGGAGAAAGCGGGAGAGAGAGAGAGAGAGAGAGAGAGAGGCTTTCTTGCTCCAGGTTCCAGTTCAAACAGCCTTCTTCTCTGTGACACAATTCAAAAAACCCCAGGTTGCCCAGCAGGTTAGTCATATGACTAGCTGGTTTGCCCACTTCTGTTTGTGGATTCTGCCATCTTAGCAGTCATCCTGGAAGGTGAGCGTCCTCACCTTCAATGTCTGGTGATCACAGCCCATTTTGGGTTAAGTGGACCAGGGAATCGTCCTTTGTCTCTTCAAGCACTGTCTGTTAGCATGCAAATGTTTTTCTAGCCAAGTGCATGGTGATATTTTTAAACAAGTCCTTTCTTCACTCTAGCAACAGTTTAAAATCAATGTTCATATGACAAAATTAATATGGCTCATTCTTGGCAGGTGGGGGTCTGCATGACACCAAGCCAGGCCCAGTGCTGGAGCCTGGACCCAAGGTAAGTGAGGTGGGGTCGCAGGGGCCAGACCGGCAGGCCCCAGCAAAGGGGGGTGGTCGGGGAGTGGGGTTCTGGGAGGTGCAGGTTTTCCCGGCGGGGGGCCCTCCATGGTCCACAGATTTCCTGCACAGGACGGACACCCCAAGCCCGCAGGGAGGCCTCCTCGTTTTACTGGCGATTTCCCCACATGGCTGTTAATAGGCCATTTAAGGGCCTCAATTGACTTCTGGGTAGGAAAGCCATCTTCGGCCTATCCTGCCTCCGACAAAACTGCTTTGCGATGGGGAGGTGATGGGCCTCCCCACCTCTGAACATGTCTCAAGGGGGCCCATAAAATTCAGCCCAAAGGTTGGGATATTGGAATAATTCAGGAAGATTTAATGGAAATCAGAACAGTTTAAAATAATTGTGTGTGTCTGAGGAATGTATAGTTCAACAATTAGAGACGGGAAGAAGACAGTCAAATGGTTATACTGTTCAAAGATCCCAATTGTGAAGGACAATGTAAGCCTTTAAGGTGTCTGCATGCTAACGTTGTCTACTGTAATCCAGGAGATGGCCACGATTCTGTGTGATGGTCTGCTGATGTAATTGTGAATGGGCTAATTGTACTAATTATGGTGTGAATGGTGAGAGTTAAAGTTAACTACTTTTTGTCGTTTGGTCGTACAGAACTTGAGTATTGCTGAAAAGAGACATTTTGTCGAAGCTTTTCATCATGCACACATCAGGACAATTCGCAAGAATACCAATGTAAGGGAAAGCAATAAATTTATACTATATGAGAAGAGAGTGCTGATTGGTTGGCAAGTGGACTCTGATTGGTAGAGGCATTGGCATGGGGAATGCACCAGTTGGTTCATTCCTCAGGGCAATGCCTTGACCAGAGTCAAGCTGGCTGGTTTAAATTTCAAACAAAGCTTGGCAGTTAACTGTCAATCAGAGTCCACTTGCCAACCAATCAGCACTCTCTTCTCATATAGTATAAATTTGTTGCTTTCCTTTACGTTGGTATTTTTTCAAATTGTCCTGATGAGTGCAAGATGAAAAGCTTCAACATAATGTCTTTGTTTTCAGCAATACCTAATTACTTTTACCAAATATGGTAGGAGAAATTATGGCAGGCAGCCATAAAGGCGGGGCTAAAGTGTGGCGAGTCGAAGAGACTTAGCAGTTGGCAGGAAAAAAGACAGAAGCGCAAGGGGAGAGCCAACTGTGTAACAGCCCCGACAAACAAATTTCTCTGCAACACCTGTGGAAGAGCCTGTCACTCTAGAATTGGCCTTTATAGCCACTCCAGGCGCTGCTCCACACACCACTGACCACCTCCAGGCACTTACCCATTGTCTCTCGAGATAAGGAGGCCAAAAGAAAGATTGGTAGGAGAAATCATAAACTGGTGGATCTTGTTTAAGCTGAAACACCTATTGTAGTGCTTGTCAACCTTATTTTCATACTGTGAGTAAACATTATGCTTTTGTATGATTAAATGTGTATGAACCTTCAGTAACTATAGAGTTAGCTTTAGAGGTTTGCAACTATTGGGAAATTACAGCTTGCTTAAAGCAAGGTTCGACAGTGTTACGTGTTCAGACAATGTGAATAAACAGAGAAACCAGATGACGCGGGTTAGGACAAGGTGTAAAATGAAGAGTGGAATTACAGAATCGTTACAGCACAGGAGGCCATTTGGCCCATCCTGTCTGCACTGGCCCACCGAAAGAGCAGTTTACCTAGTGCCACATCCTCGTCTTCTCCCCGTAGCCCTGCACATTCTTCCTTTTCAGTTAACAATCCAATTCCTCCTTGAATATCTCAATTGAACGTGCCTCCAACACACTCTCAGGCAGTGCATTCCAGATCCTAACCACTCGCTGTGTGAAGAAATTAGTCCTCATGCCGCTATTGCTTCTTTTGCCAATTACCTTAAATCTGTGCCTTGTTGTTCTTGATCCCTCCACCATTGGGAACAGTTTTTCCCTATCTACTCTGTCAAGAACCCTCATGATTTTGCATACCTCTATCAACTCTCCTCTCAACCTTCTCCTTCAAAGAAAACAGTCCCAATTTCTCTGATCTATTCATATAACTGAAGTTCCTCATCCCTGGAACCATTCTCCTGAGCCTTTTCTGCACTCTTTCCAATGCCTTCACATCTTTCCTAAAGTGCAGCACCCAGAATTGGACACAATACTCCAGTTGAGGCTGAACAGTGTTCTATACAAGTTTAACGTAACTTCCTTGCTCTTGTACTCTATGTCCCTCTTAATAAAGTCTAGGATGCTGTATGCTCTCTTAATCGCTCTCTCAACCTGTCCTGTCACCTTCAATAATTTATACACGTATACACCAGGTCCCTCTGCTCCTGCACCCTCTTTTGAATTACACCCTTTATTTTATATTATCTCTCCACGTTCATCCTACCAAAATGAATCACTTCACACTTCACTGCATTAAATTTCATCTGCCACTTGCCCACCCATTCCACCAACTTGTCTATGTCCTTCTGAAGTCCTATATTATCCTCTTCACAGTTCACAATTGTTCCAAGTTTCGTAACATCCACAAATTTTGAAATTGTGCCCTATACACCAGGTCATTAATATCTATCAGGAACAGCAAGGGTCCTAACATCAACCCTTGGGGAACTCCACTACAGACCTTCCTCCAGACCAAAAACATCCATTAACCACTACTCTCTGTTTCCTGTCATTTAGCTAATTTCATATCCAAGTTGCTATTGTCTGTTCCCTATGTACAAATAATGTGATTAGCCAGACTGCTGGGCCTGACTGAACATACAGAAACATAGGAAGATAGGAACAGGAGTAGGCCATTCAGCCCCTCAAGCCTGTCCCGCCATTCAACGAGATCATGGCTGATCTGCGGCCTAACTCCATATACCTGTCTTTGGCTCATATCCCTTAATATCTTTGCTTAACAAAAATCTATCTATCTCAGATTTAAAATTAACAACTGTTCTAGCTTCAACTGCTGTTTGCGGGTGAGAGTTCCAAACCTCTACCACCCTTTGCGTGAAGAAGTGCTTCCTAATATCTCTCCTGAACGGTCTGGCTCTAATTTTTAGACTATGCCCCCTAGTTTTAGAATCTCCAACCAGTGGAAATAGTTTATCTTTATGAAAATGTAGACTGCGGAAGGGGCTCCGTCATTAACAAGAAAACTAGTTATCAGGAACCAAAGAGAAAGCAACTAACAAACCCAAGACCAAAAAAGGAATGCATGAGACCAGAGACTGACCCACCAGAATATGCGATTAGAACTGTATAAAAATCCCTGCAGCCTGTCCGAGGTACTCTAGTTAGTACTGAACACCAGAAGAAGAGGAACAGAGGGGAGAACGTCACCTAGAGTCTGACAGTTTCAGGAAAGCAAGGACCCATGGACAGCCATTGCTCCTTGTCTGGTGTCAAGTATACTGTAATCAATTCTAGTTGATTAACTATATTTTGGCCGTTATCCCCGTCACCAAACTGGTTGTCTTGTCCGAACTAAAATAAAGAAAAAGGATATTTTTCTCACAACTGGGGTCACAGCCAATACCCAATATATGCAATCCATGAGGATCCTGTTTAAAAGGCATAATTAGATAAAATGTAGCAAACACTTTAGGATTGACACTAGAAACAATAGCCAACCTTGATTTCCAAGTGAAGTCCCCACCATTCGTACCATCCCCCTTAGCCCAGGCACCCACCTATATCGAGCAAATGGCATTGACAGTTTGCCATCACCTTCGGCATCAATTACAAAGACACTGCTTAAACCGTATTAAATGGGCCAACTATTTCAGGAAGTTCAACAGTTGTTTGCACCTCCTTGAAGTGTGATTACCTGTCATTAAGTCCTGTGGTGGTGTACTGTTGCTGTCACAGGCTTCATCTGAGCTATTCCCCATATCTAAAGCATTGCAAGAGGAAGTACAAGTGTGTTGAAAGGGGCGATCTCCCCTTCATTCCTTTGTAATAATGATTTCGACAAACTACTGAACTTTTAACGAAATCAACCCCTTACAACACATTCTCCCTCTATTGTCCTGTCAAATTTCATGGAACAAGCTGTGAAGAGTTTATGTGGATCGTTAATTAAGCTTCGCCAGTTTCAGATCCAGTGAAACCTGGTGGGTTGTAAAAATATTCAATTAAACTTCAACTAGTGTCAAAAGAGAATAATACCTAAATCGCTGGCATCTCAGAATTATATAAATGTAAAATGTTTCTGTTGCATTCTTGGCACAAGTCAGTTCCTACAATGCTCCTTGATGGGATCTTGTTCCGTATCGCCAGATTATGAAGCACAAATAACCAGTTGGAGCAACAGGACAATTTAGAGCTCCCTGTTTTACAATATATAAAATTCCAAATTTAAATATTTAATAAGGCTGTTTAGTTATTGCGGTATGAGAGATAGCACTGGAGCAGAGTGGGAAGTGAAGAGACAAGAGTGGAAGCAGGGAAATTGCACTGGGGACTGCATTGGGAAAATGGATTGTGTTGGACACCATCAGAGCAGTGAGAAGCCCAGAGTTAGGGTTGGCAACTCTGTATTTCTGGAGGTGTCATCAAATGACCAACCAATGCCAACTGTCCTAGCCCCAGGCTCTCACAAATGGTTGTCTGACACGTCCATTCTCATGGTGGCCCACCCCCACACTCCTGCTACAGGTCACCCAACACGCTCATCTCACCCTTGCAGTGCCCCTGCCACCCCACCACACTTTCAAGCATTGGTCCACAATCCTGGAGGCTTTGCAACACTACCAACAGTCAGTGTAGGCTCAGTTGCTACAGGCAGTTCTGGAGAGCTTTGGCCAGGTCACCAGAGGGATTTTCCCTCCACCCAAATAAAATTTAAACCCAAACCCTGACATATCCATCGTCACAACTGGCGTTCCAACAGCCAATCAGAAAGTGAACAGACTCTTCGTTACCCGATTGGATGATTCTTAGTTGTCAATCAAGCAACCTTCTTCTCAATCTCCAACATTTATATAACTACCAAACAAAAATGTTCAATGAAAACTTTTAAAAATGCAAATTTTTAACATCCCTATATATTTACTCCTGGGTTTTTCTCACAGCAGTGTCCTGGAGGTTAGTCTTCAATTCCTGGAGACTTTGCAACACTACCAACAGTCAGTGTAGACTCAGTTGCTCCAGGCAGTTCTGGAGAGCTTTGGCTAGGCCACCAGAGGGATTGTCCCTCCACCCAAATAACATCTAAACCCAAACACATCTCCATCATGGTTTCCTCTACTCCCAGTTATTGTCCAAACAAGACTTCAGTTAAATAAAAGAAAAATACTGCAGATGCTGGAAATCTGAAACAAAAACAAAAAATGCTGGAAGTACTCAGCAGGTCTGGCAGCATCTGTGGAGAGAGAAGCAGAGTTAACGTTTCAGGTCAGTGACCTTTTATCAGAACTAGCAAAAGGTTAGAAATGTAATAGGTCTAAAGCAAACAAAGTGGCGGTGGGGCAAGAGGTAACAAAAGTGAAGGTGTTGATAGGACAGGGTCACAGAGAATAGTTGAACAGAAGGTCATGGAGCAAAGGCAAACGGTATGTTAATGGTTGAAATTATTGAACTCAATGTTCAATCCGGCAGGCTGTAGGGTGGAAAGCGCTTCTGATATGTCTTCCTTTTTCCTCAACTGAGGATTCCCCCCCACTGTGGTTGACAGGGCCCTTAACCGTGTCCGGCCCATTTCCCACACCTCTACCCTCACCCCTCCCCCTCCCTCCCAGAACCGTGACAGGGATCCCCTTGTCCTCACTTTCCACCCCACCAGCCTCCACTTGCAGAGGATCATCCTCCGCCATTTCCGCCACGTCCAGCGTGATGCCACTATCAAATGCATCTTCCCCTCCCCTGTCAGCAGTCCAAAAGGATCGTTCCCTCCGTGACACCCTGGTCCACTCCTCCTTTAGGCCCACCACCTCGTCCCCTTCCCACGGCACCTTCCCATGCAATCGCAGGTGGTCAAATACCTGCACTTTTACCTCCTCTCTCCTCACTATCCAAGGCCCCAAACACTCCTTTCAGGTGAAGCAGCGATTTACTTGTACTTCTTTCAATGTAGTATACTGTATTTGCTGCTCACAATGTGGTCTCCTCTACATTGAGGACACCAAACGCAGATTGGGTGACCGCTTTGTGGAATACCTCCGCTCAGTCCGAAAGCATGACCCCGAGCTTCCGGTTGCTGGCCATTTCAACACTCCCCCCTGCTCTCATGCCCACATATCTGTCCTTGGATTGCTGCAGTGTTCCAGTGAACATCAACGCAAGCTCGAGGAACAGCATCTCATTTAGCGATTAGGCACGCTACAGCCTGATGGACTGAACATTGAGTTCAATAATTTCAGAGCCTGACGGGCCCCCCCTTTTTATTTCAGTTATTTTTTTTCTTTTTATTTTATTTTAGTTTGTTTCATCATTCATTTTTCTTACCATGTGCCTGCTCATCGTTTTTTTCATGTTTGTGCTTTGGGCCAGGGCTGTTAATTTTTTTGTCCATTAACAACCTCTCTGCACTAACACTTTATCTTTCAACACACCATTAACATACTGTTTGCTCCATGAACTTCTGGTCAATTATTCTCTGTGAGCCGGTCCTATAAACACCTTCACTTTTGTGATCTCTTGCCCCACCCCCACTTTATTTGCTTAAAACCTATTACATTTCTAACCTTTGCCAGTTCTGATGAAGGGTCACTGACCTGAAACGTTAACTCTGCTTCTCTCTCCACAGATGCTGCCAGACCTGCTGAGTATTTCCAGCATTTCTTGTTTTTATTTAAGGCTTCAGTTAAAGCTGAATTGCAGTCTGATTCTTGCTGTTTTATTGTAGTTGGCAGTTCCGACAGGCTGTAGGAGGAAGAGATCTAAAAAAAAACGGTAGGAGGTGGAGGCAAAAAACCTATTTATGAAACAAAATAACATATTAGAAACTTACTGGCATACTACTACCTTTACGTAATAGGTGATAAGCATCTTTCTCAGGTCAAACATCTGCAGCATGCACGCTGCGTTGTTGTCACTGATGCTGTAGCCTTCCAGCACGTATTTTGATGACGTAACTTCCCAGGCTAGCCAGCGCTGCGTAAAGGCTGCATTAAATGACAACATATGAGGCAAATGCCCCGGCTCGCAGCAACAGCAGCAGCCCTCATCATCCTCGACCCCCTCTGTTATTGCTTCAACCTCCCTCTGCTGACAGTATGTACCTGAAAAGAAATATAAAACAAGCTAAGTCACCTCAAAAATAATCAGTTACCAGACATAATACAATATGTACCGTACGATATATCCCATACAACGTGTAATACATTACATCTTGCATAATATGTACCAGACAATATATCCCAGATAATATATTCCAAATATGCACTGTAAAATAAATCCTATATAATATGTAACCATACGATATATACCGAACAATATATAGCCTACAATTTATAGCATACAATATAACCCGTAAAATATGTCGTGTGCAATGTTTCCTGTACAATGTATTCCTGGACAAAATGCACTGTACGATACACACCGGACAATACAAAGAACAAGAACAAAGAACAGTACAGCACAGGAACAGGCCATTCGGCCCTCCAAGCCTGCGCCGAACTTGATGCTTGCCTAAACTAAAACCTTCTGCACTTCCGGGGTCCGTATCCCTCTATTCCCATCCTATTCATGTATTTGTCAAGATGCCTCTTAAACGTCTCTATCGTACCTGCTTCCACCACCTCCCCCGGCAACAGGTTCCAGGCACTCACCACCCTCTGTGTAAAGAACTTGCCTCGCACATCTCCTCTAAACTTTGCCCCTCTCACCTTAAACCTATGTCCCCTAGTAACTGACTCTTCCACCCTGGGAAAAAGCTTCTGACTATCCACTCTGTCCATGCCGCTTATAACTTTGTAAACCTCTATCATGTCGCCCCTCCACCTCCGTCGTTCCAGTGAAAACAATCCAAGTTTATTCAACCTCTCCTCATAGCTAATGCCCTCCAGACCAGGCAACATCCTGGTAAACCTCTTCTGTACCCTCTCCAAAGCCTCCACGTCCTTCTGGTAGTGTGGCGACCAGAATTGCACGCAATATTCTAAGTGTGGCCTAACTAAAGTTCTGTACAGCTGCAGCATGACTTGCTTATTTTTATACTCTATGCCCCGACCGATGAAGGCAAGCATGCCGTATGCCTTCTTGACTACCTTATCCACCTGCGTTGCCACTTTCAGTGACCTGTGGACCTGTACGCCCAAATCTCTCTGCCTGTCAATACTTCTAAGGGTTCTGCCATTTACTGTATACTTCCCACCTGCATTAGACCTTCCAAAATGCATTACCTCACATTTGTCCGGATTAAACTCCATCTGCCATTTCTCCGCCCAAGTCTCCAACCGATCTATATCCTGCTGTATCCTCTGACAATCCTCATCACTATCCGCAACTCCACCAACCTTTGTGTCGTCCGCAAACTTACTAATCAGACCAGCTACAATTTCCACCAAATCATTTATATATACTACAAACAGCAAAGGTCCCAGCACTGATCCCTGCGGAACACCACTAGTCACATCCCTCCATTCAGAAAAGCACCCTTCCACTGATACCCTCTGTCTTCTATGACCAAGCCAGTTCTGTATCCATCTTGCCAGCTCCCCTCTGATCCCATGTGACTTCACCTTTTGTACCAGTCTGCCATGAGGGACCTTGTCAAAGGCTTTACTGAAGTCCATATAGATAACATCCACTGCCCTTCCTTCATCAACCATCTTTGTCACTTCCTCAAAAAACTCAATCAAATTAGTGAGACACGACCTCCCCTTCACAAAACCATGCTGCCTCTCGCTAATAAGTCCATTTGTTTCCAAATGGGAGTAAATCCTGTCCCGAAGAATCCTCTCTAATAATTCCCCTACCACTGACGTAAGGCTCACCGGCCTATAATTTCCTGGATTATCCTTGCTACCCTTCTTAAACAAAGGAACAACATTGGCTATTCTCCAGTCCTCTGGGACCTCACCTGTAGCCAATGAGGATGCAAAGATTTCTGTCAAGGCCCCAGCAATTTCTTCCCTTGCCTCCCTCTGTATTCTGGGGTAGATCCCATCAGGCCCTGGGGACTTATCTACCTTAATGCTTTGCAAGACACCCAACACCTCCTCCTTTCTGATAATGAGATGACTGAGACTATCTACACTCCCTTCCCTATGCTCATCATCCACCAAGTCCTTCTTGGTGAATACTGATGCAAAGTACTCATTTAATACCTCGCCCATTTCCTCTGGCTCCACACATAGATTCCCTTCGCTGTCCTTGAGTGGGCCAACTTGCTGTTTATATACGTATAAAAAGCCTTGGGATTTTCCTTAATCCTGTTTGCCAATGACTTCTCATAACCCCTTTTAGCCCTCCTGACTCCTTGCTTAAGTTCCTTCCTACTGTCTTTATATTCCTCAAGGGATTCGTCTATTCCTAGCCTTCCAGCCCTTACGAATGCTTCCTTTTTCTTTTTGACGAGGCTCACAATATCCCGCGTTATCTAAGGTTCCCAAAACTTGCCAAACTTATCCTTCTTCCTCACAGGAACATGCTGGTCCTGGATGCTAACCAACTGACATTTGAAAGACTCCCACATGTCAGATGTTGATTTACCCTCAAACAGCCGCCCTCAATCTAAATTCTTCAGTTCCTGCCTAATATTGTTATAATTAGCCTTCCCCCAATTTAGCACCTTCACCCGAGGACTACTCTTATCCTTATCCACAAGTACCTTAAAACTTATGGAATTATGGTCACTGTTCCCGAAATGCTCCCCCACTGAAACTTCGACCATCTGGCCGGGCTCATTCCCCAATACCAAGTCCAGTACGGCCCCATCCCTAGTTGGACTATCTACGTATAATAAAAGCAAAATACTGCAGATGCTGGAAATCTGAAATAAAAACAAGAAATGCTGGAACCACTCAGCAGGTCTGGTAGCATCTGTGAAAAGAGAAGCAGAGTTAACGTTTCGGGTCAGTGACCCTTCTTCGGAACCCTCTATCTACGGACTATCTACGTATTGTTTCAAGAAGCCCTCCTGGATGCTCCTTACAAATTCTGCCCCATCCAGGCTTCTAGCACTAAGTGAGTCCCAGTCAATATAGGGGAAGTTAAAATCACCCACCACTACAACCCTGTTACCTTTACATCTTTCCAAAATCTGTCTACATATATATCTCATACAATATGTACTGTACAATATAAACCACACAATATTGTTATGAACGCTGGACTTTGTAGTGTGATTATATTTTAAAAACTGTGAACTTTAATACAGTGTAAGAAGGATTTGGAGGAGACATGTGACCTCACACCAAGTCTTCCCAGAAACAAGCATGGTCTTGGTTATCATGAGCACAAGAAACCTTTTGAAAACAGAGTACAGGGTAGCACCTGACGGACGATGGGTTTCGGTCTCCCAGAGTCTGAGAGCCAGGGACTCTAAAAGTGCAAATTCAAGTTGCATTTGCTAACACCTGGAAACAAAGGAGGCCCAAGTGGTTTTGCTATGGCCAGACTGATAGACTCTTTTTTTTAAAAATTCATTTGTGGGATGTGGCTAGGCCAGTATTTATTGCCCATTCCTAATTGCCCTTGAATTGAGTGGCTTGCTAGGCCATTTCAGAGGGCATTTAAGAGTCAGCCACATTGCAGTGGGTCTGGATTCACATGTAGGCAGCAGATTTCCCTAAAGGACATCAGTGAACCAGATGGGTTTTTACAACAATCAACACTGGTTTTATGGTCATCATTAGAGTAGTTTTTAAATTCCAGATTTATTAATTGAATTCAAATTTCACCATCTGCACTGGTGAGATTCGACCCATGTCCCCAGAGCATTAGCCTGGACTTTGGATTATTAGTCCAGTGATATTACCACTATGCCACTGCCTTCCCCTCTGAATATTGTAAAAGGAAAACACCTATTGACTTTTAATTCTGGATTATTTGAACAGGCATTCCTAGGTTTGGAGGCTCGTAAGGAAGAAAGGAAGACCAGCAGGGGCAGACTCAGAAGAGAGAGAGAGAGACAACATCTGTTTTCAGAACACTGATACAGTGAAAGCCTACTAAGACTTCAACCCTATTCGACAGTGAGGTTTGCGGAGGAAAAAAGATCAAAGGGGTCACCAGAGATCGCCTTATTAACGGAAGTCCAGTCAAATGTACTCAGAGGAAGTGAGCGAAGAGGACACTGGTTTTTGAGAAGAACTAGGAGATCAAACCCACTGCAACTGGGAGGAGTTTGGGACTTTTAACTGCAAAGATACCGATTCACTGAGAACACTGTGTAATGTATAAATGTGGTGTGGGGTTTTTAAGGGTTTTAATGAGTTAATGGGAATTACCTTTCTTTGTAATTTAGTGTATTAGCTACCTAAGTACAGTTTTGTTAATGTTGATTTTTAGTTTAGTTGTTACAGTAAGAGTCTTAAAATGTGAAATTTTGTGTAATTCTTTAATCGGTCTGGGTAGTTCGTATCTCTTGTTTTAAAGTTAACGGTCTCTACTGAGGTCATAACGATATATACTGTGCAATACATCACATACATGTCCCATACAGTATGTAGTGTATATCTCATACAATACATACCATATAGTAAACATACTACAATATGCACTACACAGTGCATCCCGTGCAATATGTACCGTACAATACATCCATACAATATGCACTGAATATATACTGTACAATATGCACCATACAATATGTACTGTACGATATGCACTCTATTTACTGTACAATATATATGGTACAAGTATATCGTACAAGATATGCCATACAATATGCACCGTACATTTTCCATTCACATGTTAACTGTCACAATGAAATTACATATTCTGATCAATAGTGAAGCAGATCTCCCCTCCCAAAATCCAATGCAGTCTTGTATATAAAAAGAACAATTGCATTGATACAGCATCTTATTGCTTCCTCAAAAAAAATCCCAAAATGCTTACATAATCAATAAATTTCTTTTAAACCTCCAGTCTGGTATGTTAGCAAATGCAGAATCCAAACTGCACACACATAATCCCACAAACTGCAAATGAGATGAATGACCAGTTAAGCTGACTTTAGTGGAATATAAAAATTCTTATGCTGTTAGTTTGATGTCTGATAATGGTCTCTTAAAATGTCACTCCAGACTTTTCTCAAATGTTGACAGCTCCATTTAGTGCATATTACACACAGGAGTAAGGCACTTATCTCTGTCGGTCTTTCCCTGGTCCTCTCCTAAACTGACATCATTAATTAATTATCAATTCTCCCCATATTCCATTGCCCTGTGTTACTGCAAATATTTTCTCGTGATTCCTTATAAAGGGTTTTTTTTTACTTTCACATAGAAGTTTCTGTTCTGAAGACATTTTTGTTTCTTTGCTCTTTAATTTCTAATCTTCCAGGGGTCCTGACATGGTGCCAACATGTGCAATTTGAATACAATTCCACTTGAATTCGCATCCACATTCTCACCAGTGTGCATAAATTTACATCACGGAAATCTGCAACCACAGCGAAATTAAAACAGACTGGACTATTACCACAGCGACAACTTTGATTTATTTGGGTTAGAATCTGCACTAGCGTCACAACTGAATAAAGCCGGGGGTGGGGAGATACAGTGACCCACTCTGGCAAACAGTGATGGTGAAATCAGCATCTCGCCACTGAAGACTGGGGAGCATTCTCTCACAGGCAGCCTAATCCGTATCGCAAGCTTTACACCCCAGTGACGAGTTTAAGATCAACCCATGGTCTTTCCAATGCACAACTCTACCAGATTCACCAGCATTTGGTGTCAAGACCTTCATCCCCTAAATCTTTTATGTACATGTGGGGCATTCAGGCAGAAAGGTTGAAATGCTTTATTTAAAATTGTTAATCGTGGATGCAGTTAAATACTAAAATGTCCCGGTACCACACAACCCTGATTTAGAATCACTCCAAAGTGTATTTATATCTTTACATTATCTTTTTATTCTTCGTTCTTCTGCAAGACCATGAATAGATAAGATATTAAATGTCCAGACAGCTAAAACCTAACAGTAAAGACCATTCAGTGAAGGTACTAAATTCGAACATTTCATCTTGCTCTGCACTAATCTGTGCAGCCTCAGTATCACAAAAAAATTAATGTTATGTTTGAGCAAGTGAACATAAAATAATTAAACATGGAATCCCGGAATAAAACACTGCATCTAAAAGTTTGGTAAAGCATCCACTATTTATCTGTCAAGTCAGAAGCACTTGAAATCATGTAATTTACCATTAAATTACAATGTGATAATTAAACCAAAGGCAAAGCAGTCTCAGTGACAGCTTGAGGTTAGTAGCCATGACAAATACCCATGCTACTTGTGCAGATGTCTGCAAAATATTACCAGAATGCAAAATATAGTCATCCTTAAACATAATTGGATGTTTATGTAAGGACATAGAAAGACTGCATTTATATTGCGCTTTTCACGACCTCAGGACATACCAAAGTGCTTTAGAGCCAATTTTGAATTGTAATCCCTGATGGAATGTAGGGAGTGCTATAATTTGAACACAGCAAGGTCCCACAAACAACCATGATATACATGAGTGGATAATCTGTTATTTTTTGTGATGCTGGTTGAGGAATAAATATTGGCCAGGACACAGGGGAGAACTCCCCTGATCGTCTTCAAAATAGTGCTGTGGGGATCTTTTCAGTCCACCAGAGAGGGCAGACAGGTCCTCAGTTTAATGTTTAATCTGAAAGGCAGCACCTGTGAAGGTGTAGCACTCCCTCATTACTGCACTGATTATGTGCTTAAGACTCTGGAGTGGGGCTTGAATCCACAAACTTCTGACTTAGAAGTGAGAATCCTACCCACTGAGGCATGGCTGACCCACTACCATTCTGGTATTCACGTGATCCAGCAATAATGGAGTTGTTGACTAATCACAGCAATCAATCCCCATCAATTAGACTACATCAGATCCAGGCATGAGGTGAAAAAAATCCCCAGTGGTGGAGAGCTTTGGGAATCAAGTCACCAGTTCCTCCCAAGCCTGCTACACTTGCCAACATGTCATGACTCAAATATTGTACCCCTTTGATTTTACTATGACTCAGATCTTCCAGAGCTCACCTCTGAACTCAAGTCCTCTGAGCTGGAAGGTTACTAGGCCATTGCCGATCTCTATCAACTGAACCAGGGCGTTGAGATAATCAGAGGCCAGGATGAAGCAGTCGCCCGTGCTGTAGCTTCCCCAGCGACCCAGGATCAAGTCACCACACAAGTTCTGCTGCAGCGATCTCGTCAGGTGCTCATAGAAGATGGAGTTCAGGTTGTTATCATCAGCCCCTGGATGCGCAAACACCAAACAGAACAAGGATTAACTTTCAAGCTGGGGTTTAAACAGAAGAAAGAATGTCAGTGCGTACAGTGTTGAGACATAAACACTGTCCCTGACACTTATTACTGAGTGCTGCTCGTGCAAACGCGATTTTTCTCACTCTGCATTGGCCAGTATAGCCGGACAGCAGAGATCCTGGAGGTAGTGAGACTGTAATCCTTACAATCTTCAACGACATTTCAGATTAAAGCTTACACGAAATAATTACATAGAATGTACTGCACAGAAATAGGCCATTCAGCCCAACTAGTCCATGTTGATGTTTAAGCTCCACACAACCCTCCTGCTACCTTACTTTATCTCACCCTATTAGCATAACCTTCTATTCCTTTCTGTTTCATGTACTTACCCAGCTCCCCCATTAAATGTAACTAAGCTATTCACCTAAAACATCCTATGTAGCAGCGAGTTTCACATTCTCATTACTCTGTGGGTAAAGAACTTACTGCTAAATTCCCTATTGATTTAATAGTGACTATCTTATATTTATGGCCTCTAGCTTTAGTCTTTCCCGCAAGCAGAAACATTTTCTCTGTGTCTACCCTATCAGTTTTCTCTTTTCTCAAGAAAAGAGCTCCAGCGTGTTCAGTCTTTCCTGATAAGAATAACCTTTCAGTTCTGGTTTCTTCCTTGTAAATCTTTTTTGCAACTTCTCCAGTGCTCTATATCCTTTTTATAGCATTGGGACCAAAACAGCACTATAAGGGCAGAATTTAATGTGCCCCTTGGGAGCAGGCTATGAGGCAAGGAGGGGGAGCAAAGGGCCTTAAAATTGGGAGGGAAGGTGGGGGGGGTGGAGTGCACATCACCCACCCGACGCTGTGCAATTTTATCAGCAGCAGGGAAGATCGAGGGCGGCCTTTCTGTCAGAGGCTAATTGAGGCCCTTAAGTAGCCAATTAATGGCCATTTAAGGGCATCTTCCCGCCACCATTGATATTCTATTAGTGGTGGGGGAGCGGGGGGTGATGCTCTCCTCCACGTTAGAAGACTGCCCAGTAAAAGTTGGCAGGCTTCCTGTGGACTCGGGGGAGGGGAGGGGTGGGGGAGGGCCCTCCTGATCAGGCACACTGTGGCCCACGGAGGGTTGCACCTGTGGAAACACCCTCCGCCCCCCGCCCACACTCGCCGGGGCCCGCCTGACTGGCTCTGGCAAGCCCAACCCCACTTACCTGGGTTCCAGGGCCTCCTCCATGCTGGCTGGTCCTAGCCGGGTGCAGTCCCAGCAGTGGCCAATGTTGTCGGTGGTACTGCTGGGATTGAAGAGCTGCTAGCCCTTCGGTTAGCCCAGATGGAGCCCTGATGCCAGGCAGTTAATTGCCTGATGGGCACAGAATTGCGTCAGGTCTCCTGGAAACTGCTGAGGTGGTGTTGCCCCCGGCTTTCTGGCCCACCGTCAGGGCCACTGCCACTCGCTCTAAATGTGATCTGAACAAGGTTTAATACAAGTTTAACATAACTTCCCTGCTTTTCAATTCTCTCTCTTTAGAAATGAATCCCAGTGCTTAGTTTACTTTTTTTCATGGCCTTATTAATTTGTGTCACTACTTTTAGTGATTTTTGTATCTGTACTCCCAGATCCCTTTGCTCCTCCACCGCACTTGGACTCAAATTATCCAACCAACATGTGACCTTCCTTTTCCTCTTACCAAAATGTACCACCTTACACTTATCTACAAATAATCTACAAGGCACATTCGGTGGAGCAGCCCTGCTCAGCCTGATCTCTGGCTTCATTTAAACTGAAATCCAACACATTGAGAACCTCCTGGCTTATCTCTGAGTGACTTTCCATCTGTTTATAATACTCTCTATAACTTGTACTGCTTTGCAACGTGAATACAGAATTGAATCCTGATGTGTAGTTACGTTCAAGCACATTTTGTCACAAATTAATGACCTGGATTTTGCGATCAGAATAACGGTGAAGCTAACCGTTATCATAGAGTAAATAGGGCAGCAACTTGCAGAATACGCACATACACAGTTAAATGCGGAAATCCAGAAGTTGCGCCTTCACAGACTATGCTATAACTGTATCTCACCGATAGACTCGGCATTGAAATCCATGCGAGGGTGTGAAATTGCTGTACTTACCCACTAGTTACCCATTTAACATGGCAGAAAAAGTTAGGGTTTGTGCCTTCAGGTGTAAGGGAATTTTTAACAACATGATGTGATAATTACTGCCAAGTAACCACTCTGACCCTGGGAATTTAATTTTACAAGTGTGGTGTCTCATTCCTTCAGAAATTAATTATTGTTGGAGGTTTAAATAAAATTGAAATAAAATCTATTTTTTCCTTTTTCTGACTCTTTTATCTGTTTCGCTCTTGATCACATCTTTCTTTCCCAATCTTTATTTCACTTTCTGTACATGATTTATATCTATTATATATCTCATGCTTTATATTTTCTGATTTAGACTCTGCAGGCTGAATTTTCCCAGCCCCACGGTGGTGGACTTGGTGGCGGGGTGGGAAACGGCTCCCTGATGCATTCCCACCACATGGGGCAGCCTGGAAACATGGGTGAAGGCATTGTCATATATATGGAACTGTGATTTCCCTCCATCTTTCACCAACCTCATGGGACGAATGGTTTGGAGGGAATCCTTGGTGTGTGGAAACACCTAAGTGGCATGTCCTTCCCTGGCAACTCACTTTTGTCATACTACCCTTGGCTCTCCAAAGCGTTGGGGGGGGGGGCAGGGGGGGGGGTGGTGGAAAGGGGAACATATCTGAAACTCAGCACTGCAAGATCACAGGAAACAACACTACAGCTTGGGAAGTACAGATTTTCCATCCCATAGCTCTGTTAGGCAACCCTGGAGTGTCTTGCAGACGGTCTGTTGCTGTTCCAGTGATGCTTGGGAATGCTCCCAAGCACAGTGGGGCAGCACAGTGGCGCAGCACAGTGGCTAGCACCGCAGCCTCACAGCTCCAATGACCCGGGTTCAATTCTGGGTACTGCCTGTGCGGAGTTTGCAAGTTCTCCCTGTGACTGCGTGGGTTTTCGCCGGGTGCTCCGGTTTCCTCCCACAGCCAAAGACTTGCAGGTTGATAGGTAAATTGGCCATTATAAATTGCCCCAAGTATAGGTAGGTGGTAGGGGAATTGTGGGGATGTGGTAGGAATATGGGATTAATGTAGGATTAGTATAAATGGGTGGTTGATGGTCGGCACAGACTCGGGGGGGCTGAAGGGCCTGTTTCAGTGCTATATCTCTAAATAAATAAATCAATAAAATCATGTTGCCTCGAAGGGTGGGTACAGGGAGAGGGGATCCCAACTGAGTGGCCCATGCCAGAGAGAAAATTGATGCATTTTAACAAAAAACATTCAAAATTCTCTTGAGGCAAATAAAAATTCAGAGTTTTTAAAAAATATGCCCCCAAGACACTTTGGTTCACCTTTAAGTTTATGCCTGTCCCAGATCAAACTATAGCAAGGACAGAGTTTCTATTTTGTCCTTTTTTCAGTCAATCTGCAGAGGTGCACAGAAGGTGTTCACTTATTCTCAGAGTGAAAGGAACAGAGACTACCACTTTCATTAACCATCAGTCACAAAGCTCTGTTTCTGTGTTGGCTACTCTATATCAAAATCGAGAGCCCATTTTAAAGTCACACATTCTCTCCTTTTAGCTTTTTCATTAAAAATTCCCACTTCTGCATATGTAATGGAAACTCCCTATGTAAACCTGTCATGCTACAAAGGATAAATCTGCAGGGCTATGGAGCAACAGCAGGGGCGTAGGACCAAATGGATAGCTCTTGCAAAGAGCCAGCAAAGGCACAATGAGTTGAATGGCTTCTTTCTGTGCTGTATCATTCTATGGTGCAGCGGGTGGGCACTTTTGAGTTTAGGACTGAGACACATTATTGGAAGAGAGTAGAGACAGTTTTATCTAAAGTTTATGTGAGAATGCTTAAGATTGACACTTTCTGAAACAGCATCTCTCACCTCAAGAAGCACAAAATTCACAGGAACATTTCATTCTTGTTGTGCTTATATTTTTAGGGGCTAGACAATCCTATCACATCAAAGTCTACATAATCATGATGCCAAGGGAGGCTAGCTGCAGTTGTACGATCTCTTTCTACTTACCAGTACTTCTGTTTATCTGTGAATCCAGCCTGGTATTTGAATGATCCACCCGTTTGGTGCTGGAAAAAAGTCACAAGCAATCATGTGAACGTTGAAATTTACCAGTCAACCTCCCGTCTCATTGACCACAGGGAGTGACAACCAGTATACAGCTGAAGTAGGGCTAGACCCAGGATAATTGGGTCAGTGTGTACAAACATAATTCAGGTCCATTTTACAGCAACACATTCCATCCTTTTCACATTTTCAAAATAAATTCCTGTATCCATATTTAAAAGGCTGTGTTTGCTGACAACGCTACCACTAGGTGGCGCTGCAGTGGCACATGCGTAAATGCAGCATGTGCCACTAAAACGTCACAGTCTGTGACTTCAGGCAGCTGCCAGGACTAAAGATGGTGCTGTTCAAATAATCACACGAAGGCAACCTAACCTAAACACATGGCAGCACACAATGGCGGCAGGGTGAGAGCAAGTGAGCGGGCCGGGACGGGGGGAGTGGAGCGGGCCCGGGGATGGGGGGCGGCAGGGGAACTGAGCAGGCCGGGCCCGGGGTGGGGAAGTGACGGGGAGTGGAGCAGGCCGGGGCTGGGGGGGGGGAGCGGAGCGGGACGGGGGTCGGGCAGCAGAGTGGCCGGAGAGAGCAGCGAGGGGGGAGCGGAGCAGCTGGAGAGAGCAGCGAGGGGGGGGGAGCAGAGCAGCCGAATGAGCGGAGCTTGACGCATGGTTGAATATGCTAGCGTTGCATTGCTGTATGCATAAAGCACATGCGCAGAGGCCGACCAGGCGCGTTGCCCAAAGATGCACATGTCATGCGATGACATCATCGGCACATGTGCTAACCAGTCCTGGCAAGTCGGAATGCAGCGCACGCGCAGAGATCAGGAAACCGTCTGCGCATGGGCGCACCTTGGCGCAGCCAGATGACGTTAGTGGCCGGTTGTGTTGTCAGAATCACTTTGTATTTACAATGGGAACACACTATATAAAGTTATCATGATGTAATTAGAACCTGCTGCCAGTGGTGGTGCTGCACCACTTCCACTGGCAGCAGAGTGTAATTACAGTGTGACAGGTTTACATCGGGAGTTCCCATTGTAAAGATGAACATAGGAATTTATAATGGAGAAAGTTGGAGAGGATGTGCCTGCAGATGTAGGATTCTTAATACATTATAGAAGTACTGTTGACCACAAACTTCCTTTCCATGCTCTGGTTGTAGTTGTGGGGCAGGTAAACAGACCGAACACTATGGATTATCTTAAACAACTTCAAGTGAAGCATTTCAAAATGGGTCAATCATGCAGGTAATTTCTTTGTACAATTTTCATCTTTTCCTTCTCTCCTGGAGTTGTTGACTTCTTGCTGTGGTACAACACGTACACCTTTCCTTTAGTACCTTACACAAGAAGTGAATCACCATGTGCAAGTCCAGATAGAAAGGACTGGCATACTATCTGACCGTGAGATTAGAGCATGGCTACCCGACCTGAACCCGACGACATGTGTCGGGTTCGGGTTGGGTCCGGTCGCTATTCCGGGTCCGGTATTCGGGGTCGGGTCGGACACAGCGACAGCCAGGAGGTCAAGGCGGGAAACACTCCGCACTAGTCTGCAGTGAGCAATTCTATCCAAGATAGAGCACAACCTCTTCAATAAAGTTCATTATATTTGGTCGGGTCGAGTCGGGCGCGGGAAAAAATGAAAGGACTCGGGCCGGGTCGGGCTCAGGTCGGATGTGGTTCTGTCGGGCTCGGGTCAGGTTTCATTTGCAGTCCCGAGCAGGCCTTTACATGAGATACATCACAGCCAAACCCAATCTTATTTTTGCCCGGTGTGTGCATCTGCAACAGAGACTGGAGGATAGCAGTTGAGAAGGGGGAACCTTCAGGCACTAAGATCACCTTTAGTCCCACAGTCACCACCTGGGTTCCAATCAGTTACCTCAGCATAAAATGAGAATTGAACCTGGGATCGGTACTTTTTACATGTTGTAGTGCTTTGGAAATTTACAACTCAACATTTATAATTTAAACAGATTTCCTCTCATTCCACACAAGAAAAAACTTTGGTCAAATTTTCAAAATAATCGAAGAATTGTAATATCAGCCACACAGACAAAGCACAATCGCAACTTTGGTAAGGTGGGTGCATATGGTAACACAAATAGGGAGAAATTATTTCCACTGACTGGAGGGTTGGTAACAGGGGATACAGATGTAAGGCAATTGGCAAAAGAACCAGTAGGGAGATGGGGAGAATTTCTTTATGCAGCAAGTTGTTATGATCTGGAATGCGCTGCCTGAAAGGGTGGTGGAAGCAGATTCAATAGTAACTTAAATGCTTAAAAAGGGAAAATTTACAGGGATTGTAGGGAAGTCAGCCTAATTGGATAGCTGTTTTAAAGAGCCAGCACAGGTACAATGGACTGAATGGCCTCCTTCAGTGCTGTAAGATTTTATGAATGAATGTGAATGGTTTTAAACTAGTTGTCCGCCCTCATTCGCAGTCTCCACTGCCCAGCACATTGCCCTTAACTCCAGCTTTGGAGCCTGAATAGAGAAACTGGCGAATGGTAAAGTTGCCCGAATGATGCCAAGAGGCAGGTCAGGAGTTACAAACACCAGCATGACAAGAACGGACATTTCCCACATCTCCCCCAAGCAATCAGACCCCCATCTGCAAAAGAAGCCCCCTTACTTGTAATTCTTTTCCCAGAACTTTACTGGCCTAGCGTAGGATGTGATGAAAATGGCACTGCCAAGGAACGGAGTAAGAGGAGTGGAAAAGAGTGCAGATATAAGAGCTTGGATGAAGAGCATAGCTGAATCTGAAACCATGCAGTTAAGGAATCAATTTCAATGCTCCTGTGGAAGTGATATAGATATTTAATCAATGCACGCAGACAGATTTAATGATTGGGGCACTGATGACCTGAAGCATTATTAGATATATGCACTGACTGCACGTGGAAGCTTAGGCCCGAATTCCAAGTTTCGGGGCTTTTAAAGGTCAGCCCACTGGAGTTTCTTTTGAATGGGTTTATGTCATAAACTCTTACACCTCTGATCAAAGTTAGAGCCTCTAGAGCAAGATGTCAATCTTATCTCGGAATCAGAAGGTCTTGTGGTCAAGTCCCACTTCAGATACTTGGAACACAAAATCCAGGCCGACACTCTCAATATCGGCACTAAGGGAGTGCTGCACTGTCAGAGGTGTCATCTTTCAAATGAGATGTTGAAACAAGGCCCCTCTCATGTGGTTGTAAAATATCCCAGGGCACTAGTTCAAGGAACAGCAGGGGAATTCTCCCCAGTGTCCTGGCTAATATTTGTCCCTAACCCAAAAGAAGATTATCACATTGCTGTTTGTGGGACATTGCTTTATGCAAATTAGCTGCTGTGTTTCCTACGTTACGGCAGTGACTACACTTCGAAAGTACTTTGGGCTATGCTGAAGTTGTGAAAGGCGCTGTATAAATGTAAGTTTTTTTCTTTCTTTCAATCATTTCTCTTCCATGACAGTCACCTCTGGAGTCCCTCAAGGATCCATCCTTGACTCTCTCCTCTTCCACGTCTACATGCAGCCTCTTGGCAACATTATCTGAAAACACATCAAGTTCCACCATCTCTCTCAGCCCCTCCACTGTTTCTGATTTGTCACACAGTCTGACATCCAGACTTGGAGAGACCACAGTTTCCTCGTTGAGAAGCTCTAAGTCATTGAATTTGATCCCTGCTACAAACTCTGCACCCTGGCCACTGTATCTGGTTGAACAAGACTGTTTGCAACCTCAGCATCCTATGTGATCCTGAGCTGTGCTTCCAACTCATAGCCACAAACTACAAAGACTGTCTACTTTCACTTCTGGAACATCGCTCATCTCTGCCCCTGCCTAAGTGGCACTGAAACCCTCATCCATGCCTTAAAAAGGCAATGGTTTTGGTCTTCCCAAAGCTTCTAAGTTTAATTGTATTCTGTGGCCTTAAATGATGTAATTTATATTTTCAGGCTGTCAAAGAGTTACACTTGTGACACTAACTAGAAGATTATAGGCATTTATTCAGTAGATTACTGCTCTACATATTACAAAATCTTGTAATACTTGTGCCAGGAGAGCTTGGAATATAAAGCCACCTACATCATTTGCACAATGATTTAATTTCACTACGTAACTAAGATTGAAGATTGCTGATCCTCTGTTTTCTTCATTTATGATTTTGAGATGGTCTGTTTTCCCGCCCTTCCCATTACTGTCCTCTCTACACACAGCCACCGGTTTTCTCACAAATGGTGCCGTCAAAACAGTTTGAAGAGTTGACCCCACCATTGTTTTCCAAACAATTGTTGTATGTTAATATAAAAGGTGTTGTACCACAAAGACACTTGGATGGTGATTTCAACTGGGTTTCTGCTGAGCAGAGGGGCAAACGGGGCACGAATTTAAACTTCAAAATAAAACAAGACACTTACTGTGTCTTGTCAGAAGCTAAACACATTTCCCCCATGGTTTTTTCCTGTAACTATAAGGACACATAAGCACAGCCAAAAAGTTGAACATTTGCATTTATGAATAGATTATACTGAATAATATGATACGTCACATGAGGAGAAGAAAAAGAAATAGAGAGGCCTGTGAGCATCTTAGCAAAGTAATCATACTCATTAAGTTTTGAGAAGGGTAGGAAAAAATTAGTATGTTGGGGAAGTGCCTTGAAACTCCAAGACCTAGTACCATCAAGTAGTTGGATTTGGGCATGTGCCTGCAGTTTCTGATGAAATGGATAATCCATTATAGTGGGACTAGGGGACACAGATTGAAAGTTTTGGGCAGGGGGAATTTGAGGAAGCACTGTTTTACACAGCGGGTGGTAATGACTTGGAACTTGTTGCCCACAAGGATGGTGGAAGCGGAGACAATCAATGACTTGAGAGAAAGAGACTTGAAGGGTTACGGGGATCGAGCGGGGGAGTGGGACTGACTGGATAGCTCTGTGGAGAGCTGGCATGGACTCGATGGACCAAATGGCCACTTTCTGTGCTGGAAATGACTCTATTACTTCTAGACTTGACTATTTCAATGCTCTCCTGGCTGGGGTCTCCTGTCTTCCATCCTCGATAAACTTCAGTTCATCGAAAGCTCTGCTGTCCGTAACCTAACTTGCCGTCAGTCCCGTTCTCACTCCTGCTGTGCTCGCCGACCTAATGTTTTTAGTTTGTAGATTATTCAACATTTCATCAATCAACAGTATAGGCACACGCTAGATATATGTCGGACGATTTGCTGATTTACAAGGGCAGGAGTTTACACTGTGGAATGTAGAACATGGTATTCTGTTGCTAAGGTGGGGCGATGTTCCTTTAAGGCTACAAATTCTAACTGATCCATAAAAAGAGCTTTGGTGAACTTGGAGTGTTGATCAGAGAACATGCTCAGGGCTCCCAGCTAAGAAGCTCACAGCAGTTTAAGATCGACTTGCCTCTGTGATAACATAGGACATCTGGAGTGTGACTGCAGATTTATCACTGGATCAGGAAGTGTATCATCATATTAACAGATACCTCATTCCGATGTTAGCTTGAGTTAGGTCAACTGTAACCAAATAAAAACGGTTGAAATAATTAAAGTTTCTTTTTAGGAAGAAAGAATCTAGAATTATGTTGCACCTTAGTACACCCCTCAGCAATGTCCCCTAGCACTTAATGTCCACTATTTTGAAGAGCAGGTGCTGCAGTTATATAGGGGCAATGGCAGCCATTTTGCATACAGCAAGGTCCCATAACGACGAGATGAATGACCAAATGTTCCATATTTTATTGTGTTGGATTGCGGGGGGAATTGTAGGAACTTCCTGCTTGTCTTCAAATCGTCCCATGGGATTTTTATCACTTGAACAGCCAGATGGGGCCTCAGCTTAACATCTCATCTGAAAGATGACACCGCCAAAAGTGCAGCGCTCCCTAAGTACTGCCCCTCACAGCACTCTTTCAATGTTGCCCCTCTGAGTGTGCAGCGCTCCCTCAGTCCACCCCTTTCGACAGCGTAAGATTCCTCAGTACTGCCCCTCCACCGCTGCATCACTCCCTCAGTACCTACCCCTCCGAGAGTGCAGCACTCCCTCAGTACTGCCATTCCCACAGTGCAATAATCCCTCCCTACTGCCTCTCCAACATTGCAGCATTCCCTCAGTACTACCCCTCCGGCAGTGCAGCACTCCCTTACTACCTACTCCTCCGACAGTGCAGCACTCCTCCAGTACTGCCATTCCTACAGTGCAGTAATCCCTCCCTATTGACCCTCCAACAGTGCAGCAATCCCTCAGTACTGCCCCTCCAACATTGCAGTACTCTCTCAGTACTGCCATTCCTACAGTACTGCACTGTGAGTATCAGCCTAAATTATGTGCTCAGGTCTCTGAAATGAGACATGAATCCACAGTCCACTGATTCAGAGGGGAAAGTGTTACCTACTGAGCCAAACTGACAAGGGTTAACTTTTACATCAGTTTTTCTTGAAAAGCTAGCTACAAAACCAGAGCCTCAGTAACTGGAATTAATCCATTGAAGGGAATTAAAAGTGTAGAGATCTAAGGTGAAATCAATGTTCTGCACAACTAGAACTTGGGTGCATCTGTGGTGGAAAATTCATCCATCTCCTCCTGCTCCACTGATGTTACTTTGCCCTAAACACCACACTTCTGCCGAAGTTATGCCGGCAGAGATGCAGCAGTTATCAGGAAATTCCTGGCCTATCTTGCGTGCACAAAGTTTGTCATTTTTGTAAATGAAAAGATTCAATGAGGCGCTGAATTCTAAACTCAGTCTTCCTGTCGGCATCCGACAACCTGGCAACTCTTTGTCAGATGTGAAACTCCCCCTTATGAAGGATTCCAGATGTTCACTTTAAATCCCGAGCATAAAGCACCGCTAGATTCCCAGCTCCATTACATACACAGTCATTGGCCACCCTGAAACTTAAGCCTGCTCCTTTCTTTTAGGAGCTGATCATTTCCACATTCAAACCTAAAGGGAAAAAATTTGTGCAGAGTTTCAGACAAGATGCTTTCCACTTCCTTCATACTCTTTCATGTATGTATGTGTGCTATTTAAAGCATCAGTCATCATTAAGCAGAGTAAATAAATCAAAGTTGGACAGTTATTTTTGGTGCTTCGTGACAAATTCTGAAGAACCATTGGCCTAGAATTTGCTGTAGTGGGACATCTAGTGATGTATGCTGTTAGTTAGACTTTTTCCTGCACCCTTCAGCTCGAATTGTTTTTGCCCTGTATGTTGCTGGAAGTGCGAGCTGATAATGGCACAGCAAGAGCAATGGAGCATCTGGGACCAATGGGACCAACATGTATCCCCTTAAACAATCAGATTTAAGGATGGAGAAAGAAACAGAGGAATGATGGTGAAGAAAATCAGGTGAATTAGAGTCAAATCAGATAAAGAAGGGAAATAAAGGGAGAGAAAGAAAGACTGGATTAAGAGAGAGAAAAGAAACAGAAAAGAAAAAGAAAAAAGTTAACGTTGACAATTTTAAAAATCTAATAACAATTTAGCAGGAAAGAGACCCCACAGCTTAATTTATTCACTTCCTAGCTGGAGAGGTTGAATGGCATTGCAGAAACATAGATTTCCTCATTAAAAAGTTACCTATGCTGATAAATACCAGGTAATTAATAAGAAAATACTGCAATTCATGAAACCGAAGGGGAGCTTGAGGACAAACTGCCATTTCTGCAAAGCTAACAGTTGAGCGGCGCAAACTGTTCACCTCTCAAGGTGAGTTGCAATCCACAAGGTATCTTCTCCTCGCCACAAGTTTCTGGGTTATTGACACATTAATAACAGTAAGCACCATTCAACTCACCGTCACTTCCCAGCTAAATCTGGGTCAATTCTACTTCAACGTTGGTTATTGCTGAAATGTTAAGGACTTTAAAGAAAACCCTACAAACTACATTTTAACACTCTGTGATAGTTATAGACCTTGTAAAGAGGAAGCGAATTATATTCTTCGAACGGTTTTTCTCAGTATTAATGTAAGCAGAGACACTCGGCTCCTCTGACGCTCAGTTTTCCTTGGGGCAATCTCCGACACATCCGGACACTTTAACTCCTCTAATCAGATTCAAAAGGATACGAGGTATGGCAAAGGGCTGTGCGAAAGCATGGAAGGCCGAGCCCCACGCGATCTGCCAAGGAGCAATGTAGGTCATAACGAACTGCAGCTTGTGCAGCAAGTCCCACAGCTACACATGGAAAGAAAGAATATTCGTCAACATTGCATGACAATCACTGCAAGCCAATACCATTAAAAACAAGTCCGGTTTAAAATTAATTGTGGCATCCTATAAACTGCATTGTGCTCCCTGTTTCCACGTCGAAAACCCACATTTAAAAATACTCTAAGATGCCACACAGAAAACTTACTGCCACTTCTTAAATGGTAACGGATTTCAGCAGTTAAATGACCAAATTTCAAATAACACAATTGAAAGAATCAAATCAAAACGTTTGACACAGCATTTGTGCAGCAGGTTAGATAATCTAATCAGAATTCCAGATAGTCTAGTACTTTGTTGTCCAATTTCTATGATACAATATTCTGTAAAGAGGCTTATCCATCTACTGTTATTTTGCAGATAGCAAACCAAGGCAAACCAAGCTTCCACTTGGCTTGAATTTCAATATCATCCTTGTTTTTAGGAGGCTTGTGCTAAGTTTGCAACTTGCATGGTTTTATTTCCAAATCTGGCAATGCTGTAATTTCAGTGTCAACTAACTGGAGGCATAAGGGCAACATCCTATTGCTCTTTCTTAAAGGATGGTGACTTGTTTAGTTGAGCATACCTGCTACAATCTCCATAATAACGTTAGTTTGCCGAGTTTTACTGATGCCAATTCCCTGTAGTTTATTCTGCAATGAGACCGGGGCTTAAATTATGACAGGTTGAATACACTTGGTTTGTATTCCTTGACTTCCAAAAGTTGAGGGATTATCTAATTGCAGTCTTTAAAATGATTAAGGGATTTAATAGGGTAAATAGGGATTGACTATTTCCTCCGGTGGGGGAAATCCAGAACAAGGAGGCAAGATCTTAAAATTAGAGCCAGGCCAATTAGGATTGAAATCAGGAAGTACTTCTTCAAACAAAAAAAAGGTAATGAAAATCTGAAACTCCCTCCCTCAAAAGGCTGTGGATCAATTGAAATTTTCAAGTCTGAGTGTGGTAGATTTTTGTTGGGTAAAGGGTACCAAGGAATATGGGGCAAAGATAGATAAATTAAATCGAGGTACAAATCAGCCATGATCTAACTGAATGGCAAAGCAGGCTGGAGGGACTGAATGGCTTGCTCCTGTTCCTACATTGCAGTGACTCCTTATAGGTTGCAAGTATTAGACATTTAAATGTTGGGGTCAGAATAACTTGGGAATACGTGCAAATGCAAAATTGTACTGGGATGTTCATATCTTGGCTGACCCAAACACATTCTGTTCTAACAGCTCCTGTCACCAGGAAACAATTATGCAGTTTTTGCCGAAGTTTTGTCTACATTTTTTTTAGTTTCACAACATAATCACAATTTAAATCTATGCCATAGCCTTTTACATTTTTAATCTTCATACTGCATGGAAGGCAAATAAAGCAGTTGTTCAATTCTAATTACTTATAAAGTAACTTCTTTTCAATTAAAGACTTTTTCTTTTAGAGGTTGAAAATAAAGTTGTGAAAAAGGGAATGCTTATTAGACCTCCTCTGAATCCATCTTTTGTTTCTTTATTTGTCCCATTACCTTTTGCCTTAATTACCATCCCTTTTGTCATTTAATCTCTCCTACCTTCCACTCTATCAAAGACCTTACATTTTGTTTTTCCCTCCCCTCCCCTCCTTTCTCTGCCTCTGTCTGTTTCTATTGCCACAGATGCTGCCTGGCCTGCTGAGTCTTTCCAGCATTTTCTGTTTCTATTTCAGATTTCCAGCATTCTCAGCATTTTGCTTTTGGAGGGTTGTTTTGTTCGAGATTTTAAAAAAGTTTTAGAACATGAAAACAGTCTATAAATTCACAAACTACAGTCAGAAATTGCACTTGTATAGCGCCTTCAAGGTAGAGAAGTGTTTCAAGGTGCTTTGCAAAGAGCGGCAGGGTGTCAAGCAGGAGTTTGAGAAAGGGTTGGGGAGGTGACTGAAGATGTGGTGAATAAGAGTGGGGAGAGATATGACAAGGTGCGGCATATTTTATAAAGGTTGCCATTCCTGATTGGCTTCCAGTAACCTCAGCTGGAATGAATTTGCAGATATGGGAGTGAGGGTCTGCTGCAGCCTGGTTGTGATGCCCCGACTTATATTCGACACCCTTCTTTGTTTAAAAAGGAAAAACTTGCACTTATATAGTGTCTTTCATGGCCTCGGGTTGTCCCAAAGCTCTATACAGCCAATCAAGTACTTTTCACTGCTATGATGTAGGAAAATGAAGCAGCCAATTTGCACACAGCAGGATCCCAAAAACAACAATGTGACAATGATTGAGGGATAAATACTGGCCAGGACACCAGGAACAGCTCCCTTGTTGTTCTTCGAAATAGTGCACAGAATTTTTTTTACATTAAATGACAGTTAAATGCAAAAGAAGGAGAATCAGAGCAGTTTTTTGACAGCACCTCCCAAACCCGCAACCTCTATCAGCTAGAACAGGGGTGTCCAACCTTTTCGCATGGGGGATCACATTACAATTTTTGTCCTACATAGGGGTCCGGTGAGAAAATTTCAGTGAGATAAAGGGATTAAAATTTTATCTTACTATTAATCAAAACAACAACAAATGTGCATTTTTGTGAAGAAACTTTAAATTTATTGACACTTTCTCGTCACTATGTTGAACACTGATTTAGTAACATATCTGGCATTGCTTTTGCTTGCATAAGTACTCAATCTCTGCCCGCACACTTGATGTAGCAATGTGGAGTTATCCGGATAGATGCCCATGTCACGAGTGATCTTGATCTCTCTCTCCCCTCGCTGCGTCCATCTCTCTCACCCTTTCTATCTGTCTCTCTCCCCTCTCTCTCGGTCTCCCTTTCTCTATCTCTCTCTCTCTCTGCTGTCTCCCTCTCTCCCCACTGTCTGGCTCTCTCTCCCTTCTCTCTCTCTCCCCATCTCCCTGCTCTCTCTCTCTGTCGCTCTCACCCACCCCACCCCCAGCTCTCTCTGTTGCTCTCTCCCCCTCCCCAGGTCTCTCTGTTTCACTCTCCCCCCCGCTCTCTCTCACTCCCCACTGCCCGTCTGTGCACTCAGCGTAAATGTGGATAATAGAGGCAGGCTGTGAATGCTGCCTGTCAGTTGGGCACAGCCATGTTGTGTAGGAGTGGGGTCCTGACAAACCTATAGCTGCCCACCGAGGTGCCTGCTAATCTGGCAGTTTACATCCATGGGCTGGATGGAAACCTTTGGAGGGCCGGATTCCGGCCCTTGGGTCATATATTGGACAAGCATGACCTAGAAGGGCAAGGGCAGCAGGTGCATGGGACCTTCAAGTTCCCCTCCAAGCCACACACCATCCTGACTTGGAACTATATTGCTGTTCCTTCACTGTCGCTGGGCCAAAATCCTGGAACTCCCTATTTAACATTACTACGAAAGCACCTTCACCACACTGACTGCAGCGGTTCAAGAAGGCAGCTCACCACCACCTTCTCAACAGCAATTAGGAATGGGGAATAAATGCTGGTCTTGCCAGTGATGCCCACATCCCATGGATGAATTAAAAAAGTTTAATTTCCAATTGAAAGGTTATAATTATCAGAATAGACTGAACAGCCTGGGACTCTTATCTCTAAAAAAGAGAAGACTGAGCAGTGACCTGAGAGAAGTCTTCAAGATTATGAAAGGGTTTGGCAGGGTAGACATAGAGAGGATGTTTATACTTGTACGGGAGTCCAGAACTAGGGGCCTTAAAAAGTGAGTCACTCCAATAGGGAATTTGGAAGAAACCTCTTTACCTAGGAAGTGGAACTTGCGAGCATATAAAGTGGCTGAGGCGATTAGCACAGATGCATTTAAGGGGAAGCTAGATAAACACATGAGGGAGAAAGGAAGGGAAGGATATGCTGATCGGGTGAGATGAAGTAGGTGGGAGAAGGGTCATATGCAGCATAAATACCGCATGGACCAGTTGGTTCAAATGTACTGTTTCTATGCTGTAAATACTATGTGATCCTCTGTCTAACTCCAAATATAGATGACAGATTAGATACATGTGCAAACAGTACTTCTTTATGATATGAACACCTGTGTACACGAGGCATTCAATGTGGAATATATTACTAGCAGGACTTGCTTGGTCCCATGCAATTATAGGATAAATGTTAGACTCAGTGCTGCAGTGCTGAATAAAATGCAGATTCATCTAATAAAATAAATGGAGGATAGTGGAAATGGATCCTTCACAGTGAATTCATAGCTAGACACTAGATAGTAACTTTGTCAAGCACATTGATTTGGTGAATCATTGATTCTGCACCTTTTGCAGTATTACCAATTAAGAATTTATAGAAGAATGTGAGTTTAGTGTAGGAAGTGCAGGTCGATAGCAAATTTTAAAAATAATTCACTTTGCAATATGATGCAGGTTTTATATACGTCTAAACTTTGAAACATAACAGATTCAATTTATAAGTAGCTTTTATTTTGTTATTCATTTCTCATTTTTGTTTTGCTAATACCTCTCTTTCAATATTTCTTTTTAAAAATCTGCAAACATCACCCTTTTTTCTGTCAACTCCCGCACCCATCATCAGTCACACGAGAGAGAACATTTGTGTACGTATGTTTCGCTATCATTTGCTTGTCACGGCAACCAGATGTCGGTGTTCACAGCTCCCTACAGACCAGCTGAGGAATAAAATAAAAATTCTTTGGAAAGTCAGCTAGAGTAAAATGTGCAAGGCTGATCCTAATGCAGAATATTTCATCTCGATTTCCGCCCTCCCATGAAAGCTTGGAATGGCCATTTCACGTTTATTGAGGATTTATTATTAAGTTGGGGGGGGGGGGGGGGGGTTTGGTGGAAAAATAAGCAACAGAAATAAAAAGAATCTACTGCATTTCTCTTCCCACTTAATACTAAGGAGTGGGAGTTCAAACAATGAGTTCTGTCACAGCATTAATCTGCAGAGCTATCATCTGCAAATTAACCTTTAATTAAGAGTTTTCAGAAGCCAGCACCATGTGGTTACCATAGCAACTGAAAGCGTTATCCCCCCTCCCCACCCCAGTATGTCTCAGTAATTTAATAACTGCTAATTAGTTTCAGTAACACACGAATATGAGTCACTCCTTCTGCCAAAGAAGTGTTTGTGAAAATACCTTCACACAATCCTTAAACGAAAGCTTTTTGCAGTTGATATGTACATGAGCAATTACCCAAATCCAAACTTAAAAGCTCAACGTGCTCTATAAGTCTGACTTTTATTTTTAAAGTGGGTACAGCTGTTTTATTCGTGCCTTTATATGGTCAGGTTAGCCTCTATAGCTTTGTATCCGCGTATGACTGCAGATAGTAATTAAGTTAAAAATAAAATCCTTGAGAGACTTTGAGCGGGTGCGTATTGATCACGGTGGTACTCATCATTGTGAGGCTGGTTTTTTTCGTTTTATGGGAGCCTGCTAAGTGTCTCAAACTGTCCCTCAGATATCATTAGTGGGGTTGCAGGGCAGTGGGGTACTGTACCTATGCATTTTCCTGTATGCGGAAACCGGAAAAGGGCATTTTGCCTCTCAAGCCTGTTCCGTCATTCTGTTAGAATACAGTTGACATGTACCATAACTTCATTTTCCCCTCTTTGTTCCATATCCCTTGATACCCTTATCCAGCAAAAATCCATTGATCTCAGCTTTGAAATTTTCAATTGACCAGCAGCATCCACTATAAGCACTGGGGCATAAGCTAAAGATACGAATTCGTGCTAATTCCAAATCTATCAATCTTTGTGCTGAATTCCAAAGGATTTGTTTTAAATAATTGAGGTTTATTGAATGAGCAACTTATTTTTTTTCTCTTATACATGGCCACTTGTGTCACCTCGTGAGCTAATTACCAGATCCCCTCCCCACAACACACCAGACAGGATCAAAAGCAGCCTGGCCATTGAGGAGCAGGTTAAGGTCTTAATGTTTCACGGTCACTGTTTGACACTCATCTACCTGCGGTGTCTGCCCATCACCTTCACCCAATGTCAGCACTGCAGAGACAAGGGAGCAGAAATGGGCCCCTCCCTCCACTGTTCCGTCTGAGCAGAGTCACTTACTGCTCATGTTTAAAAGTAAAAATAGAATATACAGCATAGAAACAGACCATTCAGCTCAACTGTTCTGTGCTGGTGTTTATGCTCCACACGAGCTTCTTCCCACCTCTCTGTATCTAACCCTGTCGGCATATCCTTCTATTCCATTCTCCCTCATCTGTTTATCTAGCTTCTCCTCAAATGCATCTTTGCTACTTGCCTCAACCAATCTTGGTAACAAATTCCACATTTTAACAACTAAAGAAGTTTCTCCTGAATTCCCTATTGGATTTATTAGTGACTAACTTCTATTTATATAATAAAAGCAAAATACTGCAGATGCTGGAAATCTGAAATAAAAACAAGAAATGCTGGAAATACTCAGCAGGTCTGGCATCATCTGTGGAGAGAGAAGCAGAGTTAACGTTTCAAGTCGGTGACCCTTCATCAGAACTGGCAAAGGTTAGAAATGTAATAGATTTTTTTAAGTTTAGTTTAGTTTAGAGATACAGCACTGAAACAGGCCCTTCGGCCCACCAAGTCTGTGCCAACCATCAACCACCCATTTATACTAATCCCACACTAATTCCACATTCCTACCACATCCCCATATTTCCCTACCACCTACCTATACTAGGGGCAATTGCTAATGGCCAATTTACCTATCAACCTGCAAGTCTTTGGCATGTGGGAGGAAACCGGAACACCCAGAGGAAACCCACGCAGACACAGGGAGAACTTGCAAACTCCACACAGGCAGTACCCAGAATCGAACCCGGGTCGCTGGAGCTGTGAGGCTGCAGTGCTAACCACTGCGCCACTGTGCAAGTAAAGTGGGGATGGGGCAAGAGATCACCAAAGAGATGGTGTTGACAGGACACGGTCACAGAGAATAACCGACCAGAAGGTCATGCTGCAAAGGCAAACGGTATGTTAATGGTGTGGTGAAAGACAAAGCATTAGTACAGAGAGGGTGTTAATTGACCGAAAAATTAACAGCCTGGCCCCAAGAACAAACGTGATAAAAAATCAGTGGGTAGGCACAGTAAGAAACAAACTAAAATAAAATAAACAAATTAAAAAGAAAAAATAACTAAAAATAAAAATAAATGCTCTGAAATTATTGAACTCAATGTTCAGTCCGGCAGGCTGTAGCATGCCTAATCAGTCAATGAGGTGCTGTTCCTCAAGCTTGTGTTGATGTTCACTGGAACACTGCAGTAATCCCAGGACAGAGGTGTGGGCATGAGATGGCCAGCAAACGGAAGCTTGGAGTCATGCTTTCGGACTGAGCGAACTCTTCTATTTATGGCCTCCTAGTTCTGATCTCCCGCACAGTGGAAACAGTTTCACCATGTCTACCCTATCAAACCCCATCATTATTTTAAAGATCTCTGTCTGGTCATCCCTCAAATTTTCAAATAACAGTTATAGTTATAATAGTCAGTTATATTCTTTTTATTTTATGTTAATCATGTTCTAGTCCTTCTGGGGCTAGAAGTTTGAAGCCACGTTGAATAAATGAGCCAGAGACTGACTAACCCCATCTCCTACTATCTGAGCACAGACCAGGATAGTGGCTGGTCGCTTACTGAGAACCAAGGACTGTTTAGAAACCAAAAATTGCTGAGAGGGGTTAGGACACAGACAGTGAAGGTGGGAATAAAGAAAGAGAACGAATGATCCCTTTTACTTGCTCTTGTCTCATACAATCTGTCCCCCGGGCAAAAGCTAGGGTTCACCTTAAGTCATGCATAACTTCAATTTCCTTCACTCCCTGAGTTAGTGAGGAAGTTAATTATCGAGTGGTGAAATCTCCTCAACACAGCTAGTGAGTGCCCTCTGCTGGATAACTCAGGAACACAAGGAGAGGAATCAGTGTGTGAAAATGTTGGGGGGAGAGACTTTCATCCTTTCATTCTGGCTGTTGCACTTCAGCTGGGTGGAGAGCTGAGGTGTCATTCTGGCAGGGAGGATTGGACCCGCCTGAATAGAACTAATGGGTGATTTGCCAACTACCAGATTTGCCTCTCCAGGATCCACCCTAGGACAGGCTTAGCAGCCAGGCAAGAAGGATTGGAAAACCTGCTGCATGGAGTATTGATTAAACTCTGTTAAAATAAAGGCTTGCATTTCTATAGCACCTTTCACAACCTCAAGACATCTCAAAGTATTTTACAGCCAGTGAAGTACTTCTGAAGTGTAGTCACTGTTGTAGGAAACACAGCAGCCAATTTATGCACAGCAAGATCCCACAAACAGCAATGAGATCACGACCAGCTAATCAGTTTTAGTGACTTTGGTTGAGGGATAAATTATTGGCCAGAACAGCAGGGAGAACTCCCCTGGTTTTGTTCAAATGCAGTCCTGGGATTTCACTGCATCTCACTGGTCACTGATGCCCTCTTTTCCAGAGCTGGACAGCACATTCATTTAATGACAGACATGGCCTCACAGGGACAGAAGGCACTGGGTTTCACCTCCATCACAGGATTCCACAGGTGCAGGGCATCATTGATTGAACCCATGTGGCCATCAAAGCACCCAGCAACTAGCCAGTGAGATGCATCAACAGGAAGGGCTTCCATTCCATAAATGTCCAACTGGTCTGCGATCACAACAACAGCTTCCTCTATATGTGCACTCGCTTTCCTGGCAGCTGCCATGACTCCTACATCCTTCGCCAGTCAGGCTGCCTCAGATCTTCACTCCAACCTCCAAATTGCTTGGATGGATCCTAGGGGACAAGGGATATCCCTTGAAGAGATGGCTAATGACCACTCTACAGGAGCCCCAGACAGAGGCACACACAGAGGCGATACAACCAATGCCACTGCTCAGTAGAACAACAATTGAGCAAGCCATCAGACTTCTTAAGATGCGATTCCAGGGCCTGGACAAGTCGGGTGACACCTCCAATACCCTTCTGCAAGAGTCTCGGTCATTGTGGTGGTCTGCTGCGCTCTCCATTACATGATCTTCCAGAGAGGTGTGGACCTTGAGGACAATGAGGCCTTGGAAGAAGACAGCTCATTGGAGGAGGAGCTTAAGCTGGAGGTGAGAGAGGAGGAAGAAAAGGATGTGGAGGGAAACAACACTGAACAGAGAGGTGCCCCTGCTGCATGATGAGGTGGCCTCCTCCTGCCACCCTGTGGGAGGAGGACCTCCCTCCTCTCCCTCATGGCCTCCAGCATTCGATCCAGATCAGCATCGATGAAGTGGGGAGTTGCCCTGCCCCAGGTGCCTGGACTCCGGCTCCCCAGTGACATCACGATTCTCTCTGGTGCACTGGAAGGCTTTGGCACAGGATTTACTTTTATTTTTTCATGGGATGTGAGCGTCACTGCAAGGCCAGCATTTGTTCTACTTGTCCTTGAGAAGGCAGCGGTGAGCCACCTTCTTGAACCACTGCTGTCCATGTGGTGTAGGTACACCAACAGTGTTGTCAGGAAGGGAGTTCCAGGATTTTGACCCAGCAACAGTGAAGGGATGACAATGTAGTTCCAAGTCAAGATGGTGTGTGACTTGGAGGGGAACCTGCAGGTGGTGGTGTTCCCATGCATCTGCTGCCCTTGTCCCTCTAGGTGGTAGAGGTCACAGGTTTGGAAGGTGCTGTCGAAGGAGCCTTGGTGAGTTGTTGCAGTGCATCTTGTAGATGGCATACACTGCTGCCACTATGTGTCAGTGGTGAAGGGAGTGAATGTTGGAGGTGATGGATGGGGTGCCAATCAAGCGGGCTGCTTTGTCCTAGATGGTGTCGAGCTTCTTGAATGTTGTTGGAGCTGCACCCATCCAGGCAAGTGGAGAGTATTCCATCACACTCCTGACTTGTGCCTTTTAGATGGTGGACAGGATTTGGGGAGTCAGCCTCAGTGATGGCTGCCGTGGGAGTCTAAATAAGTCTCACACTCATCTGACCCACCCCCAATCCCACCCACACTGGCTTTTAGTGGACAGGAATCCCAATTAGGAGTTTACCAACACAGAAATTTTAACTTTAATCTGCTCCCCCCCACCCAGAGACAGTTTTTAACCCAAAAGCAATCTTGGCTCCTGTTTCCCACCTCTGTAGTGAAAATTAAGCCCTCTGTGTGTGCTTAACGGTTTAAGGACACCACCCAATCCCTAGCTATCCCACCTGACTTTCACCTAGCCAGGTGGGACTGATAGGTATTAAGTGGCACAATGCTAAAAGTCATTGAAATATACCCGAATCTGAAAGGTTCAATTTGACACCAAATTGTCGTTAATTTGTGAATACTGCTACTTTTCACACCCAACAAACTTGACCTACTAAAATGCAGCTTTTGCAAAACCAGCTGATTAAGGAGATGGAATCATTGGCGCTAAATAATCACTGTGAATTTCAGTCTTTGTACAGCTCCCCTGCATATGAACTCTGCAAGGTGTGAAATGCACAGGAACTAACAAACTGCAAATGAATGCAATTAGAAGATTGGTGTCAACTGCCAACATTTGACTCCAGAACAATTGATACTGGCACAGGGTACAGTCGAAATTGGTCTATTTACCAATCTATCCCTCGTACAAAATATATCCTCATATCCTACACAGACTATTCACCAGCATAACCCACCATACGAACTCTTCACCATGATTTGGCGCATGGACTATTCACTTTCATATCCCATACGGAATATTCACCATCATATCCCCCACGGATTATTCATGATCATATCCCACCACACGGCCTATTCACAATCATATCCCATACGGAATATTCACCATTGTATCCCACCACATGGGCTATTCACTATCGAAGAAGGGTCACTGACCCGAAACGTTAACTCTGCTTCTCTTTTCACAGATGCTGCCAGACCTGCTGAGTGGTTCCAGCATTTCTTGTTTTTATTTCAGATTTCCAGCATCCGCAGTATTTTGCTTTTATCTATTCACTATCATATTCCCCCATGGACTACTCAGCATTATATCACAACACCTGGACTATTCACCATCAAATCCCATGCTGCATATTCACCATCACATCCCACCACACGGACTATCCGGCATCATATCTGGCACAAGAACAACAGATTTTATTAATACAACACCTTTACTGTAGCGAAATGTCTCAAGGCATTTTACAGGAGCGATAGCAAACAAAATGTGACACTGAGCACATTAGGAGATATTAGGGCAGATGACCAAAAACTTGATCAGAGAGAAAGGAAAAAAAAGACAAACTTGCATTTATATAGCTTCTTTTTATGACCACAGGATGCCCCAAGTACTTTACAGCCAATGAAGTACTTTTGAAATGTAGTCATTGTTGTAATGTAGGAAACACGGCAGCCAATTTGCAAGCTCTCACATGAGCAGATAATCTATTTTTGTGATGTTGATTGAGGGATAAACATTGTCCAGCAGACCGGGGATAATTCCCCAGCTCTTCTTCGAAATAGTGCCATGGGATGTTTTATGTCCACTTGAGGGGGCAGACAGGAACTCAGCTTAACATCTTATTCGTAAGACAGCACATCCAACAGTACAGCACTCCCTCAGTCCTGCACTGGAGTGTCAGCTGGGATTATGGACACAGGTCTTTGGAGCAGGACATGATTTCCTAACCTTCAGACTCAGAGGCGAGAATTCCAGTGCTTAGGGCCCAGAAAGTTGACAGCACGGCCACCAATGGTGAAGTGATTAAAATCGGGGATGTTCAAGAGGCCAGAATTGGAGTAGCGGAAGGATGTGGAGCTGGAGGAGATTACAGGGATGGGGAGGGGAGAGGCCATGGAGGGATTGGAATGCAAGGCTGAGAATTTTAACCAAGGCTGTCATGAGGTCTGGAGCCGAGTGGCCCTGGGGAAACCCAAACTGAGCATTGGTGAGCAGGTTGCTGCTGCGCAAGTGTGACTTGATCACACTGTCAACAACACTTTCCATCACTTTTCTGATGATCGTGAGCAGACTGTTGGGGCAGTAATTGGTCGGTTTGGATTTGTCCTGCTTTTTGTGGACTGGACATATCTGGGCAATTTTCCACATTGTTGGGTAGATGCCAGGAATGTAGCTGTACTGGAACAGCTTGGCGAGGGATGTGGCTAGTTCTGGAGCACAAGTCTTCAGTACTACAACCAGGATGTTGACAGGGCCCACAGCTTTTGCAGTATCTAGTCCCTTCAGCCATTTCTTGATTATCACGTGGAATGAAACGAATTGGCTGAAGATTGGCATCTGTGGTGGTGGGACTCTCAGGAGGAGGCTGAGATGGATCATCTACTCGGCACTTCTGGCTGAAGATGGATGTGAATGTTTCAGCCTTGATGTGGTGGTCTCCCCCATCGTTGAGGATGGGGATATTTGTGGAGCCGCCTCCTCCCATTAGTTCTTTAGTTGTCCACCACCATTCATGACTGGATGTGGCAGGACTGCAGAGCTTAGATCTGATCTGTTAGTTGTGGGATTGCTTTGCTCTGTCCATTGCATGCCGCTTCCGCTGTTTAGCATGCATGTAGTCCTGTATCACAGCTTCACCAGGTTGGCACCTTATTTTTAGGAATGCCTGGTTTTGCTCCTGACATGCTCTCCTACACTCCTCATTGAACCAAGGTTGGTCCCCTCTCTTGATGTTAAAGGTAGTGTGAGGGATATGCCGGACCATGAGGTTACAGGTTGTGGTTGAATACAATATTTTTTAAATTTGTTCATGGGTTGTGGGCTGCTGCTGATGGCCCACAGTGCCTCATGGATAGCCAGTTTTGTGCTGCTAGATCTACTCTGAATCTATCCCATTTAGCACGTCGGAGGATACCCTCAGTGTGAAGACAGCACTCGGTCTCCACAAGGCCTGTGTAGTGGTCATTCCTACCAATACTGACATGGACAGATGCATCTGTAACAGGTTGATTTGTGAGGACGATGTCAAGTAGTTTTCTCCCTCATGTTGGTTTCCATACCAACTGCTGCAGGCCCAGTCTGGCACATATTTCCTTCAGGACTTGGCCAGCTAGGTCAGTAGTGGTGCTATCGAGCCACTCTTGGTGATGAACATTGAAGTTCCCCACCCAGAGTACGTTCTGTGCCCTTGCTACCCTCAGTGCTTCTTCCAATTGGTTTTCAAGATGGAGAAGCACTGATTCATCAGCCAAGGGGTGGGGGAGGGGGGTAGGTAATCAGAAGGAAGTTTCCTTGGCCGTGTTTGATCTGATGCCATGAGACGTCATGGGGTCCAGAATCAAACCCAGGGCCACTCCCTCTCTACTGTGCCGCCACCTCTGATTTATTTATTTAGAGATACAGCACTAAAACAGGTCCTTCGGCCCACCGAGTCTGTGCCGACCAACAACCATCCATTTATACTAATCCTACATTAATCCCATATTCCTACTACATCTCCACCATTCTCCTTCCACCTACCTACACTAGGGGCAATTTACAATGACCAATTTACCTACCAACTTGCAAGTCTTCAGCTGTGGGAGGAAACCGGAGCACCCGGCGGAAACCCACTCAGTCACAGGGAGAACTTGCAAACTCCGCACAGGCAGTACCCAGAACTGAACCCGAGTCGCTGGAGCTGTGAGGCTGCGGTGCTAACCACTGTGCCACTTGGTCTGTCCTGCCAGTGCAATGGGACATACCCAGGGGAATTGCTGCAGGTGTCTGGGACATTGATTGTAAGGCTTTAAATGTCAGGCTGTTGCTTGACTGGTCTGTGGGTCAGCTCTCTCAGTTTTGGCACAAGTCCCAGATGTCAGTGAGAAGGACTTTGCAGGGTGTGTCTTTGTTGTTTCCGGTGCCTAGGGCCATGCCGGGTCGTCTGTCCGGTTTTATTATTTTTTGAATTGACACTCGGCCATTTTAGAGGGCAGTTAAGAGTCAACCACATTGCTGTGGATCTGGAGTCACATGTAGGCCAGAATAAGTAATGACAGCAGATTTCCTTTCCTAAAGGGTATTAGACAATCAGATGGGTTTTTACAACAATCCGGCAACTTCATGATCACCATTGCGGATTTATTAATTAATTTAATTTAAATTCCATCAGTTGCCGTGGTGGGATTTGAACCAGTGTCTCTGGGATATTAGTCTGGGCCTCTGGATTATTTGTCCAGTAACATTATCAATATGCTACCATTCCAACTATAAGTAGATAAAGACAGCAGCTAAAATAAAGATAAATACACTTGAACAAAAAGTGCTGGGAATACTCCGCAGGTCTGGCAGCTTCTGTGGAGAGAAGCAAAGTTCACAGATGCTGCCAAACCTGCTGAGTATTTCCAGCACTTTTTGTTTTTGTTTCATATTTCCAGCATCAGCAGTATTTGCTTTTATTATATAATTACACTTGAATCTTTTTTTTAAACATGCAAATTTTTTATCATTGTGCAGAAATTTGACAATCCGAAAATATAAAATTAGCTTCTCAGGGCTAGTGAGGGTGTTTAGCAGCAATTATGAAGTTAGTACGCAGATAAAAACCCAAATACATCTCATTCAACAAGGTGCAACTTTTTCCACGGTTTTTACAGTGAAACTGACAGCGTTATAGAAGTCGTTCGCATCAATTGATTTCCTATTAATTGCAGTCGGACGTTTGGTGGGGGGCGGGGGGGCGGTGGGAGTGCCTCAACAATACACCCTCAGGGGAAACGTAGAATCACTGGCAGCAACTTCTGGATTTCTGTGTTATTCTGTGTGTGTGGACTCCAGACATTGCTGTCAGTTTCAGTGGAGAAATGACAAAGAAAGCTGCCAGTTTCAGCGTCATTATCATGGCAAAGTCTGTCTCAATGTCTTCAATCTTCCAATACTCATTTGGTGGAAATTTCTGCTCATTCAATACTGGATGTCGGACAACATCTGACAATTTAGAGACAGTGACGGGATCGAGATAGGTGGTGATGACGGTGTTATAAAAGGACATTTGGAAACTGATGGTATATTTTTGGATGATGAAAAATAGCCTTTTAAATAGCACAAACTATTCAGCAGCATAACTCACCACAATCTATTCTCAATCCATCCCAGCACACAGACTATTTGCGCCACAGGGACTATTCACCATCATATCCCACTACACAGACTATTCACCATCATATCCCACTACACAGACTATTCACCATCATATCCCATGACACAGACTATTCACAATCATATCCCACTACACGGACTATTCACCGTCATATCCCACGACACAGACTATTCACCATCATATCCCATGACACGGACCATTCACAATCATATCCCACTACACGGACTATTCACCGTCATATCCCACAACACAGACTATTCACCATCATATCCCACCACACGGACTATTCTCCATCATATCCCACTACAGAGACTATTCACCATCGGATCCCACGACACAGACTATTCACCATCACATCCCACGACACGGACTATTCACCATCATATCCCACGACACGGATTATTCACCATCATATCCCACGACACGGATTATTCACCATCATATCCCACGACACGGACTATTCACCATCATATCCCACTACACGGACTATTCACCATCATATCCCACTACACGGACTATTCACCATCATATCCCACCACACGGACTATTCACCATCATATCCCACGACACGGACTATTCACCATCATATCCCACTACACGGACTATTCAAAATCATATCCCACCGCACGGACTAGTCACCATCATATCCCACGACACAGACTATTCACCATCATATCCCAACACAGGGACTATTCATTATCACATCCCATGACACGGATTATTCACCATCATATCCCATTACACGGACTATTCACCATCATATCCCACGACACAAACTATTCACAATCATATCCCAACACAGGGACTATTCACTATCATATCCCATTACATGGACAATTCACCATCATTTCCCACTACACAGACCATTCACAAACATATCCCAACACAGGGACTATTCACTATCATATCCCATTACACGGACTATTCACCATCATATCCCACTACACAGACTATTCACCATCATATCCCATTACACGGACTATTCACCATCATATCCCACTACACGGACTATTCACCATCATATCCCACTACACGGACTATTCACCATCATATCCCACTACACGGAGTATGCACCATCATATCCCACTACACGGATTATTCACCATCATATCCCACTACACAGACTATCCACCATCAGATCCCACCACACGGACTATTCACCATCATATCCCACCATACAGACTATTCACAATCATATCCCAACACAGGGACTGTTCACCATCATATCCCACTACACGGACTATTCACCATCATATCCCATTACACAGACTATTCACAATCATATCCCACTACACGGACTATTCACAATCATAACCTACCACATGGACTATTCTCGATTATATTGCACCACACTGACTATTCACCATCATATCCCAGCACACGGACTGTTCAGGACCATATCCCACCATAAGGACTATTCACCATCAGATCCCACGACACAGACTATTCACCATCATATCCCACGACATGGACTATTCACCATCATATCCCACTACACGGACTATTCACAATCATAACCTACCACACGGACTATTCTCGATTATATTGCACCACACTGACTATTCACCATCATATCCCAGCACACGGACTGTTCAGGACCATATCCCACCATAAGGACTATTCACCATCATATCCCACCATACAGACTATTCACAATCATATCCCAACACAGGGACTATTCACCATCATATCCCACTACATGGACTATTCACCATCATATCCCATTACACGGATTATTCACCATCATATCCCACTACATGGACTATTCACCATCTTATCCCATTACACGGACTATTCACCATCATATCCCACGACATGGACACTTCAACATCATATCCCATTGCACGGACTATTCACCATCATATCCCAATGCAAGGACTATTCACCATCATATCCCACTTCATGGACTATTCACAATCATAACCTACCACACAGACTATTCTTGATTATATTGCACCACACTGACTATTCACCATCATATCCCAGCACACGGACTATTCACCATCATATCCCACTACATGGACTATTCACCATCATATCCCATTACACGGACTATTCACCATCAGATCCCACGACATGGACTATTCACCATCATATCCCACTACACGGACTCTTCACCATCATATCCCACTACACGGATTATTCACCAGCATATCCCATTACACGGACTATTCACCATCATATCCCACTTCATGGACTATTCACCATCATATCCCATTGCACGGACTATTCACCATCATATCCCAATGCAAGGACTATTCACCATCATATCCCACGACACGGATTATTCACCATCATGTCCCACTACACGGACGATTCACCATCATATCCCATTACACGGACTATTCACCATCATTTCCCAATGCAAGGACTATTCACCATCATATCCCACTACACGGACTATTCACCATCATATCCCACTACACGGACTATTCACCATCATATCCCATTACATGAACTATTCACCATCATATCCCACTACATGGACTATTCACCATCATATCCCACTACATGGACTATTCACCATCATATCCCACTACACGGACTATTCACCATCATATCCCACGACACAGACTATTCACCATCATATCCCACTACACGGACTATTCACCATCATATCCCACTACATGGACTATTCACCATCATATCCCACTACACGGACTATTCACCATCATATCCCACTACACGGACTATTCACCATCATAACCTACCACACGGACTATCTTCGATTATATTGCACCACACTGACTATTCACCATCATATCCCAGCACACGGACTATTCACCATCATATCCCACTACATGGACTATTCACCATCATATCCCAATGCAAGGACTATTCACCATCATATCCCACTACACGGATTATTCACCATCATATCCCACTACACGGACTATTCACCATCATATCCCACTACACGGACGATCCACCATCATATCCCATTACACGGACTGTTCACCATCATTTCCCAATGCAAGGACTATTCACCATCATATCCCACTACACGGATTATTCACCATCATATCCCACTACACGGACTATTCACCATCATATCCCACTACACGGACTATTCACCATCATATTCCACTACACGGACAATTCACCATCATATCCCACTATATGGACTATTCACCATCATATCCCATTACACGGACTATTCACCATCATATCCCATTACACGGACTGTTCACCATCATATCCCACTACACGGACCATTCACAATCATAACCTACCACACGGACTATTCTCGATTATATTGCACCACACTGACTATTCACCATCATATCCCAGCACACGGACTATTCACCATCATATCCCACTACATGGACTATTCACCATCAAATCCCATTACACGGACCATTCATCATCATATCCCACTACACGGACTCTTCACCATCATATCCCACTACACGGACTATTCACCATCATATCCCACTACATGGACTATTCACCATCATATCCCACTACACGGAGTATTCACCATCATATCCCATTACACGGACTATTCACCAAAATATCCTACTACACGGACTATTCACCATGATATCCCAATGCAAGGACTATTCACCATCATATCCCATTACACGGACTATTCACCATCATATCCCAATGCAAGGGCTATTCGCCATCATATCCCATTACACGGACTGTTCACCATCATATCCCACTACATGGACTATTCACCATCATATCCCACTACACGGACTATTCACCATCATATCCCACTACACGGACGATTCACCATCATATCCCACTACATGGACTATTCACCATCATATCCCACTACACGGACCATTCACCAGCATATCCCACCACACAGACCATTCACCATGATATCCCACTACACAGACTATTCACCATCATATCCCATTACACGGACTATTTACCATCATATCCCACTACATGGACCATTTACCATCATATCCCACTACATGGACTATTCACCATCATATCCCAATGCAAGGACTATTCACCATCATATCCCATTACACGGTCTATTCACCATCATCTCCCAATGCAAGGACTATTCACCATCATATCCCAATACACGGACTATTCACCATCATATCCCAACACAGGGACTATTCACCAGCATATCCCATCAGAGGGACTATTCACCATCATATCCCACTACACGGACCATTCACCAGCATATCCCACCACACAGACCATTCACCATGATATCCCACTACACAGACTATTCACCATCATATCCCATTACACGGACTATTTACCATCATATCCCACTACATGGACCATTTACCATCATATCCCACTACATGGACTATTCACCATCATATCCCAATGCAAGGACTATTCACCATCATATCCCATTACACGGTCTATTCACCATCATCTCCCAATGCAAGGACTATTCACCATCATATCCCAATACACGGACTATTCACCATCATATCCCAACACAGGGACTATTCACCATCATATCCCATCAGAGGGACTATTCACCATCATATCCCACCATACGGACTATTCTCAATTATATTGCACCACACTGACTATTCACCATTATATCCCAGCACACGGACTGTTCACGATCACATCCCAACATTGGGACTGTTCACCTTCATATCCCACGACACGGACTATTCACCATCATATCCCACTACATGGACTATTCACCATCATATCCCACTACACGGACTATTCACCATCATGTCCCACTTCATGGACTGTTCACCATCATATCCCACTACACGGAGTATTCACCATCATATCCCATTACGCGGACTATTCACCAAAATATCCTACTACACGGACTATTCACCATGATACCCCAATGCAAGGACTATTCACCATCATATCCCATTATACGGACTATTCACCATCATATCCCAATGCAAGGGCTATTCACCATCATATCCCATTACACGGACTGTTCACCATCATATCCCACTACATGGACTATTCACCATCATATCCCACTACACGGACTATTCACCATCATATCCCACTACACGGACGATTCACCATCATATCCCACTACACAGACTATTCACCATCATATCCCATTACACTGACTATTCACCATCATATCCCAGCACACGGACTGTTCACGATCACATCCCAACATTGGGACTATTCACCATCAAATCCTACGACACAGACTATTCACCATCATATCCCACCACACGGACTATTCACGATTATATCGCACCACAGGGAGTATTCACCATCATAACCCACCACAGGGACTATTCACCATCATATCCCACCATAAGGACTATTCATCATCATATCCCATTACATGGACTATTCATCATATCCCACTGCACGGACTATTCACCATCACATCCTGTTACATGGACTATTCACCATCATATCCCACTACATGGACCATTTACCATCATATCCCACTACATGGACTATTTACCATCATATCCCAATGCAAGCACTATTCACCATCATATCCCATTACATGGACTATTCACCATCATATCCCAATGCAAGGACTATTCACCATCATATCCCATTACACGGTCTATTCACCATCATCTCCCAATGCAAGGACTATTCACCATCATATCCCAATACACGGACTATTCACCATCATATCCCAACACAGGGACTATTCACCATCATATCCCATCAGAGGGACTATTCACAATCATATCCCATCATACGGACTATTCTCAATTATATTGCACCTCACTGACTATTCACCATCATATCCCAGCACACGGACTGTTCACGATCACATCCCAACGTTGGGACTATTCACCATCATATCCCACTACATTGACTATTCACCATCATATCCCATTACACGGATTATTCACCATCATATCCCACTTCATGGACTATTCACCATAATATCCCACTACACGGAGTATTCACCATCATATCCCATTACGCGGACTATTCACCAAAATATCCTACTACACGGACTATTCACCATGATACCCCAATGCATGGACTATTCACCATCATATCCTATTACACGGACTATTCACCATCATATCCCAATGCATGGACTATTCACCATCATATCCTATTACACGGACTATTCACCATCATATCCCAATGCAAGGGCTATTCACCATCATATCCCATTACACGGACTATTCACCAAAATATCCTACTACACGGACTATTCACCATGATACCCCAATGCATGGACTATTCACCATCATATCCTATTACACGGACTATTCACCATCATATCCCAATGCAAGGGCTATTCACCATCATATCCCATTACACGGACTGTTCACCATCATATCCCACTACATGGACTATTCACCATCATATCCCACTACACGGATTATTCACCATCATATCCCACTACACGGACTATTCACCATCATATCCCACTACATGGACGATTCACCATCATATCCCACTACATGGACTATTCACCATCATATCCCACTACATGGACCATTCACCAGCATATCCCACTACACAGACCATTCACCATGATATCCCACTACACAGACTATTCACCAACATATCCCATTACACAGACTATTCACCATCATACCCCATTACACTGACTATTCACCATCATATCCCAGCACACGGACTGTTCACGATCACATCACAACATTGGGACTATTCACCATCACATCCTGTTACACGGACTATTCACCATCATATCCCACTACACGGACTATTCACCATCATATCCCACTACACGGACTATTCACCATCATAACCCACCACAGGGACTATTCACCATCATATCCCACTACACGGACTATTCACCATCATAACCTACCACACGGACTATTCTCGATTGTATTGCACCACACTGACTATTCACCATCATACCCCAGCACATGGACTGTTCAGGACCATATCCCACCAGAAGGACTATTCACCATCATATCCCACTACACGGACTATTCACCATCATATCACACTACATGGACTATTCACCATCATATCCCATTACACGGACTATTCACATTCATATCCCACTACACGGACTATTCACCATCATATCCCACTACATGGTCTATTCACCATCATATCCCATTGCACGGACTATTCACCATCATATCCCACTACACGGACTATTCACAGTCATATCCTACCACACGGACTATTCTCGATTATATCCCACCATTGGGACTATTCACCATCATATCCCAATGCAAGGACTATTCACCATCATATCCCACTACACGGACTATTCACCATGATATCCCATTACACGGACTATTCACCATCATATCCCATTACATGGAGTATTCATCATATCCCACTGCATGGATTATTCACCATCATATCCCATTACACGGACTATTCACCATCATATCCCACTACACGGACTATTCACCATCATTTCCCAATACACGGACTATTCACCATCATATCCCACTACACGGACTATTCACCATGATATCCCATTACACGGACTATTCACCATCATATCCCACTACATGGACTATTCACCATCATATCCCACTACACGGACTATTCACCATCATATCCCACTACACGGACTATTCACCATCATATCCCACTACATGGACTATTCACCATCATATCCCAACACAGGGACTATTCACTATCATATCCCATTACATGGACTATTCATCATATCCCACTGCATGGACTATTCACCATCATATCCCATTACATGGACTATTCACAATCATATCCCAACACAGGGACTATTCACTATCATATCCCATTACATGGACTATTCATCATATCCCATTACATGGACTATTCATCATATCCCACTACACGGACTATTCACCATCATATCCCATTACATGGACTATTCACCATCATATCCCAATGCAAGGACTATCCACCATCATATCCCATTACACGGTCTATTCACCATCATCTCCCAATGCAAGGACTATTCACCATCATATCCCAATACACGGACTATTCACCATCATATCCCAACACAGGGACTATTCACCATCATATCCTATCAGAGGGACTATTCACAATCATATCCCACCATACGGACTATTCTCAATTATATTGCACCACACTGACTATTCACCATCATATCCCAGCACACGGACTGTTCACGATCACACCCCAACATTGGGACTGTTCACCATCATATCCCACGACACGGACTATTCACCATCATATCCCATTACATGGACTATTCACCATCATATCCCACTACACGGATTATTCACCATCATATCCCACTACACGGACTATTCACCATCATATCCCACTTCATGGACTATTCACCATCATATCCCACTACACGGAGTATTCACCATCATATCCCATTACGCGGACAATTCACCAAAATATCCTACTACACGGACTATTCACCATGATACCCCAATGCAAGGACTATTCACCATCATATCCCATTACACGGACTATTCACCATCATATCCCAATGCAAGGGCTATTCACCATCATATCCCATTACACGGACTGTTCACCATCATATCCCACTACATGGACTATTCACCATCATATCCCAACACAGGGACTATTCACTATCATATCCCATTACATGGACTATTCATCATATCCCACTGCATGGACTATTCACCATCATATCCCATTACATGGACTATTCACAATCATATCCCAACACAGGGACTATTCACTATCATATCCCATTACATGGACTATTCATCATATCCCATTACATGGACTATTCATCATATCCCACTACACGGACTATTCACCATCATATCCCATTACATGGACTATTCACCATCATATCCCAATGCAAGGACTATCCACCATCATATCCCATTACACGGTCTATTCACCATCATCTCCCAATGCAAGGACTATTCACCATCATATCCCAATACACGGACTATTCACCATCATATCCCAACACAGGGACTATTCACCATCATATCCTATCAGAGGGACTATTCACAATCATATCCCACCATACGGACTATTCTCAATTATATTGCACCACACTGACTATTCACCATCATATCCCAGCACACGGACTGTTCACGATCACACCCCAACATTGGGACTGTTCACCATCATATCCCACGACACGGACTATTCACCATCATATCCCATTACATGGACTATTCACCATCATATCCCACTACACGGATTATTCACCATCATATCCCACTACACGGACTATTCACCATCATATCCCACTTCATGGACTATTCACCATCATATCCCACTACACGGAGTATTCACCATCATATCCCATTACGCGGACAATTCACCAAAATATCCTACTACACGGACTATTCACCATGATACCCCAATGCAAGGACTATTCACCATCATATCCCATTACACGGACTATTCACCATCATATCCCAATGCAAGGGCTATTCACCATCATATCCCATTACACGGACTGTTCACCATCATATCCCACTACATGGACTATTCACCATCATATCCCACGACACGGACTATTCACCATCATAACCCACTACACGGACGATTCACCATCATATCCCACTACATGGACTATTCACCATCATATCCCACTACACGGACCATTCACCAGCATATCACACTACACAGACCATTCACCATGATATCCCACTACACAGACTATTCACCAACATATCCCATTACACAGACTATTCACCATCAATTCCTACGACACAGACTATTGACCATCATATCGCACCACACAGACTATTCACGATTATATTGCACCACAGGGAGTATTCACCATCATAACCCACCACAGGGACTATTCACCATCATATCCCACCATAAGGACTATTCATCATCATATCCCATTACATGGACTATTCATCATATCCCACTGCACGGACTATTCACCATCACATCCTGTTACACGGACTATTCACCATCATATCCCACTACACGGACTATTCACCATCATATCCCACTACACGGACTATTCACCATCATAACCCACCACAGGGACTATTCACCATCATATCCCACTACACGGACTATTCACAATCATATCCTACCACACGGACTATTCTCGATTGTATTGCACCACACTGACTATTCACCATCATACCCCAGCACATGGACTGTTCAGGACCATATCCCACCAGAAGGACTATTCACCATCATATCCCACTACACGGACTATTCATCATCATATCACACTACATGGACTATTCACCATCATATCCCACTACACGGACTATTCACCATCAAACCTACCACACGGACTATTCTCGATTGTATTGCACCACACTGACTATTCACCATCATACCCCAGCACATGGACTGTTCAGGACCATATCCCACCAGAAGGACTATTCACCATCATATCCCACTACACGGACTATTCACCATCATATCACACTACATGGACTATTCACCATCATATCCCATTACACGGACTATTCACATTCATATCCCACTACACGGACTATTCACCATCATATCCCACTACATGGTCTATTCACCATCATATCCCATTGCACGGACTATTCACCATCATATCCCACTACACGGACTATTCACAATCATATCCTACCACACGGACTATTCTCGATTATATCCCACCATTGGGACTATTCACCATCATATCCCAATGCAAGGACTATTCACCATCATATCCCACTACACGGATTATTCACCATCATATCCCACTACACGGACTATTCACCATCATATCCCAACACAGGGACTATTCACTATCATATCCCATTACATGGAGTATTCATCATATCCCACTGCATGGATTATTCACCATCATATCCCATTACACGGACTATTCACCATCATATCCCACTACACGGACTATTCACCATCATATCCCAGTACACGGACTATTCACCATCATATCCCACTACACGGACTATTCACCATCATATCCCATTACACGGACTATTCACCATGATATCCCATTACACGGACTATTCACCATCATATCCCACTACATGGACTATTCACCATCATATCCCACTACACGGACTATTCACCATCATATCCCAACACAGGGACTATTCACTATCATATCCCATTACATGGACTATTCATCATATCCCACTACATGGACTATTCACCATCATATCCCACTACACAGACTATTCACAATCATATCCCAACACAGGGACTATTCACTATCATATCCCATTACATGGAGTATTCATGATATCCCACTGCATGGATTATTCACCATCATATCCCAATACACGGACTATTCACCATCATATCCCACTACACGGACTATTCACCATCATATCCCACTACACGGACTATTCACCATCATATCCCACTACACAGACTATTCACCATCATATCCCACGACACAGACTATTCACCATCATATCCCATTACACTGACTATTCACCATCATATCCCAATGCAAGGACTATTCACCATCATATTCCACGACACAGCCTATTCACAATCATATCCCACTACACGGACTATTCACCATCATATCCCACTACACGGACTATTCACCATCATATTCCACTACACGGACTATTCACCATCATATCCCACTACATGGACTATTCACCATCATATCCCACTACACGGATTATTCACCATCATATCCCATTACACGGACTATTCACCAAAATATCCTACTACACGGACTATTCACCATGATATCCCAATGCAAGGAATATTCACCATCATATCCCATTACACGGACTATTCACCATCATATCCCAATGCAAGGGCCATTCACCATCATATCCCATTACACGGACTATTCACCATCATATCCCACTACACGGACTATTCACCATCATATCCCACTACACGGACTATTCACCATCATATCCCACCACACGGACTATTCACGATTATATCGCACCACAGGGACTGTTCACCATCATATCCCAGCACACAGACTATTCAGGACCATATCCCACCATGAGGACTATTCACCATCATATCCCACTACACGGACTATTCACCATCATATCCCACTACACAGACTATTCACAATCATATCCCAACACAGGGACTATTCACTATCATATCCCATTACATGGAGTATTCATGATATCCCACTGCATGGATTATTCACCATCATATCCCAATACACAGACTATTCACCATCATATCCCACTACATGGACTATTCACCATCATATCCCACTACACGGACTATTCACCATCATATCCCACTACACAGACTATTCACCATCATATCCTACGACACGGACTATTCACCATCATATCCCATTACACAGACTATTCACCATCATATCCCAATGCAAGGACTATTCACCATCATATCCCACGACACAGCCTATTCACAATCATATCCCACTACACGGACTATTCACCATCAGATCCCACTACACGGACTATTCACCATCATATTCCACTACACGGACTATTCACCATCATATCCCACTACATGGACGATTCACCATCATATCCCATTACACGGACTATTCACCATCATATCCCACTACATGGACTATTCACCATCATATCCCACTACACGGACTATTCACCATCATATCCCATGACATGGACTATTCACCATCATATCCCACTACATGGACTATTCACCATCATATCCCACTACACGGATTATTCACCATCATATCCCATTACACGGACTATTCACCAAAATATCCTACTACACGGACTATTCACCATGATATCCCAATGCAAGGAATATTCACCATCATATCCCATTACACGGACTATTCACCATCATATCCCAATGCAAGGGCCATTCACCATCATATCCCATTACACGGACTATTCACCATCATATCCCACTACACGGACTATTCACCATCATATCCCACTACATGGACTATTCACCATCATATCCCACTACACGGACTATTCACCATCATATCCCACTACACGGACTATTCACGATTATATCGCACCACAGGGACTGTTCACCATCATATCCCAGCACACAGACTATTCAGGACCATATCCCACCATGAGGACTATTCACCATCATATCCCACTACACGGACTATTCACAATCATATCCTACCACATGGACTATTCTCGATTATATTGCACCACACCGACTGTTCACCATCATATCCCAGCACACGGACTGTTCACGATCATATCCCACCATTGGGACTATTCACCATCATATCCCACTGCACAGACTATTCACCATTACATCCCAACACAGGGACTATTCACAACCATATCCCACCACAGGGACTATTCACCATCATATCCCAGCACAGACTATTCAGGACCATATCCCACCATAAGGACTATTCACCATCATATCCCATTACACGGACTATTCACCATTATATCCCACTACACGGACTATTCATTATCACATCCCACTGCACGGACTATTCACCATCATATCTCACTACATGGACTATTCACCATCATATCCCAAATCAGGGACTATTCACCATCATTTCCCAACACAGGGACTACTGACCACCATATCCCAACACAGGGACTATTGACCATCATATCCCATTACACGGACTATTCACTATCATATCCCACCACAGGGACTATTCTCAATCATATCCCGCCACAGGGGCATTCACAATCATATCCCACCACACGACAGATTCACCATCATATCCCACCATACGGACTGTTTTCCGATATACCGCACTACTATTTGTGTGTTCAAGGACTACAATAACACAGTGTTTCTGAAATTACTCGCCTTGCTGAATAAGATTGACATCAGGAAGAAATCCAACAAAAAAGTCTCGGAGATGCTGCTGTAGTCAAACTGGAAGAAGAGGACTGTGAAACTCAGAGTTATGTAATGGTACGTTGGATTACAGAAGGATGAGCGCAGCAGCTTCATACTGGCCACCGTCATCATTAAAACATCGCAGCTGCAATGCAAAGTACAACAGTAATTAATAAATGCAGATAATACTGGTTGTTCTCCCATGGGCTGTAGTCTACAGGTGTGACTGGTTTAGCCGGTGGGAGTAAATTGAACCAGGGTAATTCAGGCGCTACTTTAAAGTCATATAGATTATTCATATATTTTTATTCTAAGCTCGTATGTTCACATTTTAAATGGAGTTTGCCTATGTAAACTTGTCACGCTATATTTGCACCATCCCGCCAGTGTTGACGCTGCAGCATACGTATCAGCTGCAGAGAGGACGTAAATTGTAGTGTGATAAGCTTACACAGGCAATTACAATTAGAAATCCAAACATGGGAATTGATACTGTAAAAAGCTAAAAGGAACTGCATGCAGATGCAGCATTTTTAATACAATATAGATTATATATGAAAAGGTACATTTTGTGATTTGTGATTGTGCACATTTTCCATTTCTACCATTTTGTTACACCTGTGTGCCACTTGGCAACACCTGAGAAAAGTCTCACTTAACCTTCTTTTAATGGTTAAAGTCTACCCATCTGTACCTTTCAGTCTTCCCAACACTAGGAAGCACTGTGACACAAATCACCCAGGTTCAGCTCCCATTTTGTTTCTCTCCTGATTTCTGTGTGTTTCCCCCTCTGTCTCCACACCTGGGCAGGTTGGTTTGTCGATGTTTATTGTTTCATATCTTGAAGTAGAAGTGGTGCCACAGAGGAGAGTGATGTGGTCAGCAAGGTCAAACATGGTCACGGGATGACACTGGATAGCTGTGATGGCATCCTGTCTACATTATAAGCCATTCCCTAGTTGAATGGTAAGTCCCTGTCTCTGTTACTCTATAACTGAGGTGCTTGACACCGAGACATGATCATTTGCCTACAGTGTTTACTTTTTTTTTTAAATCGCTGGGGGTGAACTAAAACAAGGAGCTGACCACGTGTATAATTACAGGCACAAAACCCCCCAAGCCAACAGTATGCTACAGTATGTTGACACTGTACTGCACCTTTACAGAGAAATTACAACATGCAAACAGAACACTCGGTCCAACCAGTCCATGCTGGTGTTTATCCTCAACACAAAAAGTATCCTAATCCCATATGCTCTCCCTATTCCCATATCCCTTCATCCCCATTTCCTTCAACTATCTACCTAACCTATCCTTGAATGGTCTCTGCTTCAATCTTTAATCCCAGTTGCACATTCCACAGCCATGGACTTGATGGGCTGAATGGCCTCCTTCTGTGCTGTAAGTGATTCTATGACCAACAACCCTCTGTATATTAAAAGTTTCTCCTACTCTAATGCACTTTCCCAGAGGCTAGTGGACCTTTCTGGTTATGTACAGTCAAACTGCACCAAGATAAGATTGGGTAAATAATTCAAAATGGTTCACAAATGCCCTCGTTGAAATCGATTAACCATTACTATCAACAAAGACACAGTTAAGAACCATTAAAGGCAGTTAATAAGTTTTCTAAAAAATAAAATAAAAACAAATAATATAAATGTGTAGCAGCTTACTGTATGCCAAGCTTCTTGTGACTACTGAGAGAGAAAGCATCGTTGGTGAGTGCATTGAGCACGACAGCTGGGTAAATGACGTACTTCTCCAAACACAGGAGCCAAACGTACAATCGCTCAAACCACATTAATTGGGCTGCATCTGGAACACAAAACAACGAATTATATAGAATATAAAGAAGGCACAGACACACTGTTTTTGGTTATGGAACAAAGGTGAGTGGATGGAGTTAAAACACAGATCAGTCAGGATCTAAATAGTGGAACAGGCTTGACAGACTGAACGGCCTCCTCTGTTTTGATGATTTCAAGGGGCTCAGATGATGGCTTAAATGGGGAGGCAGTGTTATAAATGTCATATGGAATTCCAGACTGTTGATTTCTTCCTCTCTTTGTTAAACACACTTTGTCAGTGCTTGCATAACATTGTATTTCAGGTTGGGCGCTCTGCACTTGGAAGGTGAGGAGGCAAGAAACCAGCGACCAACTCTGCACTCTGATTTTCGACTTTATAAGGTGGGTTGCAGTTGGCACCTTGGGTCAGATCTCCCCTACTCCTACCCCACCTTTAACTGCAACATTTTGGTTCAAACCCAGCCCAGCCCAGGCCAATGGCCTAGATAAAAGTCGACCCTTTCAACTAGCTCTAAAGCTTCTACATAAATTGTCTTCATCCAGTTCCTACTGAGTTGAAGGCCTCTGCAGAAATTTTTGAGTTGCAGGTGCTGTCGTTTGGATGAAACGTTAAACCGAGGTTCTGTGGATGTAAAAGGCAATATTCAAGAATAGCAGGGGAGTTCTCAGCCAATATCTATCCCTCAACTAACATTACTAAAACAAAATATTTGTTCATTATTGCATTACTGTTGTTGGGACCTTGCTGTACGGAAATTGGCTGCCACATTTCCCTACATTGCAATGGTGACTACACTTCAAGAAGTACTTGATTGGCTGTAAAGCGCTTTGGATATTCTGAGCACTGAAAGCAATATATAAATGCAAGTCTTTCTTTCATCCTTCATGTGAGATCTGTGAGTAGCAGCAGCACTGGGCACTGACCCTGGTCGGTACAGCTCTACTCCTTAATCTCTTAATGTGATGAGCCATCAGGATACAGAGGATTTCATCTCGAATGAATATTGGTGCTTGAAGGATTTTTAATATGTTTTTGTTGTAAATGCAAATCTAAATCAACAATTTAATTTGCAGTCTACTTCACAACCTTTTTAGCATATTTTCTGAGATCTGAAGAACTCTGTTTAATTACAATCATGTTTTAGCTCCAGGTGATGTATTGCTTTAATTTAAGCCCCATTTCACATTCAGTGCAGTTACTAGGCATGAAGGTTTTAATTCCCTACTATTGTCTCGATGCTCAAGCAAATTAAGTTCCACTCCTATGTAACCATATACGGTTATAAATGCAGCAATTCAGAGGCTCTTGTCAAATCATTTTCACACATCATTTTCAATGATCATTATCACTTTCAACAAGCAGAAATGTGCATTAAATGCAGACACATTATAACAGCCAAGAAAATATTCATAATTGAAACAAAGCCAGACAGTTTCTAACCAGATTTTGCTTCATACACCATGTAAACTTGCACAGTGATGCAATGTTTTGCAGGATATTCTCATCACAGTATCTTTTAGCAACAAAAACTTGCATTTATTCAGCACCTTTAACTTGGTAAAACACCACAGGAGTGCTTTTAAACAAATTTTGACACTGAGTCACGTTAGGAGATAATTGGGGCAGATGACCAAAAGCTTGGTTTTAAAGAGTCTCTTGGAGGAGAGAGAGGCGGAGAGGCAGCGAGGTTTAGGGAGGGAATTCCAGAGCTTAGGCCCTAGGCAGCTGAAGGCCTGGCTGCCAATGGTGGAGCAATTACATTCGGGGATGCTCGAGAGATGAGAATTGAAGGAAAGCAGAGATCTCAGAGGGCTGTAGGAAGTTACAGAGATAGGGAGGGGCGAGGCCATGGAGGGATATGACAAAAGGATGAGAAATTTTTAACTTTAACACCAATAATCCCTCAATGTGTACAAATGATTGACAAAGCCACGGCTGGTTATAACTGATATCATTTGAGCCGATTAATAACTTGCATTGCTGCAAAAGCACACGCGAGGGATCAAATAAATTTAGCAGGAGCTTTGTCGGCAGAACAATGAGCGATATCAAATAACAAATTAAAAGGAAAAACATTCATCCATTTATGAATTATTAATAGTACACTGCTCCAGTGCTGTTATTTAATGCTAATGGATGTACTCAGGCTGCCCAACTCTCCCACAGAAATCTGAGATGGGAGGTCACACACTGGTTCAGCCATGTAATCTCCCATCTCTTTCCCTGTGCTGTTCACTCCTGCAATTTCTCTCAAAGTATTCAACAGAAAAGAAGAGAATGGAATGGAGAGGGAAAATACCAGCTCCCATGGCAGGATGGCCAGCTTTCTACTGCCACTACAGGTTCAAACAGGGCTGTCACCTCCCTGATAATCCCCACTTATACACCTGTCCCTTACACTCACCTTGATAATTACTGGAATAGTCCCACATACACACTTGCCTCTTACACCCTTCGAATATGAAAGTAAACTAGTGAGAAACATAAAAACGGACTGTAAAAGCTTCTATAGGTATGTAAAAAGGAAAAGATTAGCAAAGACAAATGTGGGCCCATTACAGGCAGAGACAGGGGAATTTATAATGGGGAATAAGGAAATGGCAGAGAAACTAAATAAATACTTTGGGGGGAATTTTATGCTGGTGGCAGGGATCTTGATGTCGGAGGTAACCAATGCCGAGATCCCCGCGTTGCCTCTTTTCCAGAAGGCCAGCCAAATTTAGTCCAAATCAGGTACTTAAGTGGACAGCGGAGGGCTTTCCATAGGATTTAAGACCCTGTTGACAGAAGTCCCGCCCACGGAGGTGGTGGCTGCTGCTGCAGGTGCAACGACCAGAGGCCGAGGAGCATTGTAGAACGAGGCCTCAGGTAGTTCAGGGCGGGAGGAGTCCTGCGTGGGGGTCACCGGTGGGGGTCGGCAGCAAAGGCAGGGTGCTGGCCCTCAGCAAGCCCCTCCATTCCGGATACCAGGTCCCTCGCTCGGGCACTAAGTGCCTTTGTAAAATGTAGGAAAATGTAGTTGGTCTGATTAGTAAGTTTGCGGACAACACAAAGGTTGGTGGAGTTGCAGATACTGATGAGGATTGTCAGAGGATACAGCAGGATATAGATCGGTTGGAGACTTGGGCGGAGAAATGGCAGATGGAGTTTAATCGGACAAATGTGAGGTAATGCATTTTGGAAGATCTAATGCAGGTGGGAAGTATACAGTAAATGGCAGAACCCTTAGGAGTATTGACAGGCAGAGAGATCTGGGCGTACAGGTCCACAGATCACTGAAAGTGGCAATGCAGGTGGATAAGGTAATCAAGAAGGCATACGGCATGCTTGCCTTCATCAGTCGGGGCACAGAGTATAAAAATTGGCAAGTCATGCTGCAGCTGTACAGAACCTTAGTTAGGCCACACCTGGAATATTGCGTACAATTCTGGTCACCACACTACCAGAAGGATGTGGAGGCTTTGGAGAGGGTACAGAAGAGGATTACCAGGATGTTGCCCGGTCTGGAGGGTATTAGCTATGAGGAGAGGTTGGATAAATTCGGATTGTTTTCACTGGAGCGACGGAGGTGGAGGGGCGACATGATAGACATTTACAAAGTTATGAGTGGCATGGACAGAGTGGATAGTCAGAAGTTTTTTCCCAGGGTGGAAGAGTCAGTTACTAGGGGACATAGGTTTAAGGTGAGAGGGGCAAAGTTTAGAGGATGTGCGAGGCAAGTTTTTTTACACAGAGGGTGGTGAGTGCCTGGAACTTGCTGCTGGGGGAGGTGGTGGAAGCAGGTACGATAGCGACGTTTAAGAGGCATCTTGACAAATACATGAATAGGATGGGAATAGAGGGATACGGACCCCGGAAGTGCAGAAGGTTTTAGTTTAGACAGGCTTGGAGGGCCAAATGGCCTGTTCCTGTGCTGTACTGTTCTTTGTACGAGGGCACCCCCACCCCGGAGCCACGATGCAGCCCGCATGGTTTTTCCTAGCATGCTTTCCATACGGTGACAGGGCCACCTGCTGCACAGGTAATTGCAGCTGCGACAGGAAGAGGCCCTTAATTTGGGGGTTAATTACCCAGTTAAGGGCCTCAAGTGGCGGCAGGGTGGGCAGCAACAACAACCCCAACACCATCCCACCCAATTTTATGCTCTCCCCACCTCCAAACCCACTGTGGGGGAGAGCATAAAATTCCACCCTTTGTGTCTGTTTTCACGGAGAGAGATACAAAAAAAACTCCCGGAAATACTAGAGAACCAAGGGACTAATGAGAATGAGGAGCTGAATGAAATTAGTATTAGCAAAAAATTAGTATTGGAGATATTAATGGGACTGAAAGTTGATAAATCCCCAGGACCCGATGATCTATGTCCCAGAGTGTTGAAAGAGGTGACTGTTGAGATAGTAGATGTGTGGGTGACTATCTTCCAAAATTATATAGATTCTGGAATGGTTCCTGCAGATTGGAAGGTAGGAAATGTAACCCCACTATTTAAGAAAGGAAGGAGAGAGAAAACAGGGAACTATAGACTTGTAGGCCTGACATCAGTAGTAGGAAAAATACTGGACTCTATTATAAAGGATGTTATAACTGAACACTTAGAAAATGATGGTGGGATTGGGCAGAGTCAACATGGATTTACAAAAGAGAAATCATGTTTGATAAACCTGTTGCAGTTTTTTGAGAATGCAACTAGCAGAATTGATAAGGGGGAACTGGTAGATGTAGTATGTTTAGATTTTCAGAAAGCTTTTGATAAGGTCCCACACAAGAGGTTAGTAAACAAAAATAGAGCACATGGGATGGGGGGGGGGGGGGGTGGTGGTGGTGGTGGTGGTATATACTGGCATGGATTGAGAACTGGCTAACGGACAGAAAACAGAGAGTAGGAATAAATAGGTCATTTTCAGATTGGCAGGCTGTGACTAGTGGGGTACTGCAAGGATCAGTGCCTGGACCCCAGCTATTCACAATCTATATCAATGATTTGGATGTGGGGATTAAGTGTAATATTTCCAAGTTTGCTGATGACACAAAACTAGGTGGGCATGTGAGTTCTGAGGAGGATGCAAAGAGGCTTTAAGGAAATTTAGACAGACTAGGTGAGTGAGCAAGAACATGGCAAATGGAATATAATGTGGAAAAATGTGAAGTTATCCACGTTGGTAGGAAAAACAGAAATGCACAGTACTTCTTAAATGGAAAGAGATCGGGAAGTGTTGCTGTCCAAAGGGATCTGGATGTCCTTGTTCATGAGTCACTGAAAGTTAACATGCAGGTACAGCAAGTAATTAGGAAGGCAATGGTATGTTGGCCTTTATTGCAAGAGGATTTGAGTACAGGAATAAAGATGTCTTGCTGCAATTGTACAGATCCTTGGTGAGACCGCACCTGGAGTATTGTGTACAGTTTTGGTCTCCTTAACCAAGGAAGGAGATACCCTATATAGAGGGAGTGCAACAAAGGTTCACCAGACTGATCCCTGGGATGCGGGATTGTCCTATGAGGAGAGATTGAGGAGACTCGGCCTCTTTTCTCTAGAGTTTAGAAGAATGAGCGGTGAACTCATTGAAGCATACAAAATTCTTACAGGTCGCGACAAGGTGCAAGATGGATGCTTCCCTTGGCTGGGGTGGTCTAGAACCAAGGGATAGTCTCAGAATAAGAGGTAGACCATTTAGGACTGAAATGAGAATGAATTTCTTCACTCAGAGGGTGGTGAATCTGTGAAATTCTCAAACCCAGCGGACTGTGGAGGCTCAGTCATCGAGTATGTTCAAGACAGATCAATAGATTTCTAGATATTAAAGATATCAAGGGATATAGGGATATTGCAGAAAAATGGCGTTAAGATACAAGATCAGCTATGAACTAGTTGAATGGTGGAGCAGTCTCGAGGGGCCGAATGGCCTACTCCTGCTCCTATTTCCTATGATAGATACTGGGACAGTCCCACTTATGCACCTGTCTCTTACAGTCACCTCAATAGATATCAGGCAGTCTCACTTACACATCTCGATAGATACTGACACAGTCTCACACACACATCTCGATAGATAATGGGACAGCCTCACTGACGCACCTCAATAGATACTGGGACAATCTCACATACACACCTCGATAGATACTGGGAGTCTCACATACGCAACTCGATAGATACTGGGACAGTCTGACATACAAACCTCGATAGACACTGGGAGTCTCACATACAAACCTCGATAGATACTGGAGCCAAAATTTTCCCACTCTCAGCAGCTCCGGGGAGGATGAAGTGGAAGCGGATGAGGACTCCGATCCCGCTCTGCGCCTCCCAGCCACCGGCATCACATGCGGGGCAGCCAATTAATGGCCCTGCGGCATCTTTGTGACTTGAACGGGCGCACGCAGGCGGGATGCTGCGCAGTGGTGGTGGCAGGGCCACATCTGGAGAAGGCTGCTTTAAGCCCTTTAGAAAGACTTACAGCATTGAAATGGACCAGTTGATTCTTATCTGACATCAGAGGAAGACAACTGGTGCTTCCTGTGGAAAGTTTACAGGAGGATATCAAGGCTCTGCGCCTGCAAGGATTGAAGGAGGACTGGCAGTGTCCAGGAGCAGGAAAGAAAGAGAGAAAACATGCAAGCTGCAGAACAATCACCAGTAATGGAAGGGAGAAGTTTCCACACGGCCCCCAGATTTTCTGAGGAATCACTGCAGCTGCTCCTCCAGGCGTTAGAGGCGAGGCGGGAGGTCCTCTTCAATCCAGATTGCAGAAGGCAGTCCTCCCAAGTGACCAAGAGGGCCTGGCTGGAGGTCGCGGAGGAGGTCAGCAGCCGTGGCGTTGTAAGGAGGACATGGCTCCAGTGCTGAAAGTGGGTCAATGACCTGCTTCACTCTGCCCGGGGAAGGGGCATTCCTCATTCATCTCATTGTTACTGTGTCAAGGGAGGGTCTCTGTGTCTTCACACTGCAAGGTGGGAACCCTCTATGATCATTGCTTGGCTGCTGCTTTGCATTGGGACGCAAGATGGGCAAGTCTGAGATGCACGGTGATCCAGAGGTGTTCAAGTTGGACACTGCACTGGCATAGCAGTGAAATGCAACATCAAACCCTATGGGTGAGTGTGTGAGATACCAACTAATATGTCTAAACTAAGTATTTTTGTTTAAATAGGAAAACAGGGCACATAATGCCCGAGAAGGGTCCCGGACGGGTGGTGGCGTGGCCAATCAGGCATACCTTACCAGAATGGAGGAGGATGCCTTGATGCTAGCAGGGGAGGACGCGCTGTAACAAATGGCGAGGCCAGTGGACCTGGCCAGGAGAGTGAGTGACCCATTATGTGGTGTAAGAGTGTATGGGGGTGGGGGGGGCGGGGGGGCGGGGGGGGGGGCGGTGGTGCAGGGGTGTGGTGATTGTCTAATGCACTGAAGTGTGCTCTCAAAAGTTGAATCACACAGATGTGGCCAAAATGCAGTCAATAACATGTGTTTAAGTCTGGAATGCTGATCAAACAAACAAGGGTCTGATGAAAGGTCACTGACCTGAAACATTAACTCTGCCTGTCTCTCCACTGATGCTGCCAGACCTGCTGAGTATTTCCAGCAATTTTTGTTTTTATTTCAAATTTCCAGCATCTGCTGTATTTTGCTTTTATTTTAGTGTCGGAATTTCCTGATAATCGGTTTTCTCACACTTCATGTAAGAAAGAGGGACAGGTTCACTCGAAAATGACCGACCAAGGGTTGATAATTCAACTATAAAACTAAACAAGTTAGAATGATGGAATGATACAGCACAGAAGGAAGACATTTGGCCCATTGTGACAGTGCTGGCTCTTTGCAAAAGTTTCCAATTGGTACCACTCTTCTGCTTTTTCCCCATCGCCTTGCAAATTTTTCCTTTTCAAGTATTTATCCAATTCCCTTGTGGAAGTTATCATTGAATCTGTTTCCACTGCTCTTTCAGGCAGTGCATTCCACAATTGACTGTGTCAAATAATTCTCTTCATCTCACCTCTGGTTCATTTGGCAATTATCTTAAATATCTGTCCTCTGGTTACTGACCCTCCTGGCAGTGGAAGCAGGTTTTCCTTATCTATTAAAACCCTTCATATTTTGAACACCTGTATCATATCCTCCCTTAATCTTCTCTGCTAGGGAGAACAATACCAGCTTGTCTAGTCTCACCACATAAATGAAGTCCCTCATCCCTGGTACCATTCAGGTAATTCTCCTCTGAACCTTCTCTAAAGCCTTGACGTCCATCCTAAAGTGTGGTGCACACAATTCTCTAAGTGATTTATAAAGATTTAGCATAACTTCTGAATTAAAGGGGGAAAATAAAGGTGTGAAAACAGTTAAACTCTGTTAACACTTTCAAAATTGATCCAAATACGCAGGTCAAAGGTCAGGGCAGTTTCAATAGTGTCATTTTTCTTGTTCACCCAATTACCCCTTTAATTATCTGACAATGAGAGGTACCAGATATTTTGTTGTGAAGAAAGAATACACAAATTTGACCTCTATTTCATTTCTTGCCAGATTGATAGATATAATATGAAATATATTTATACTGTGCTGTGCAGCAGTTCCTCTGTTACTAACCTTGGACTTCAAACTGTAGATATTCCTTTGTTTTAAGCACAGGGTGTGCAAAGCAGAACCACGGAACTTGTGTGCGGAGTCGAGGGAGCAGGTAATGTGTCAGGAATCCTACTGTCCCAGCTAAAGCATACAGCACAATACCAAGAAAGGGCTGGAACCAAGAAAGATGATTAATTAGAATCAAGAGGTGGCTGTTAAAATAATCCAAAAGCAATTCAGAATCTGCAGCCAAACTTTAATGGGTTGTCAGCTTTAAGAATCACAGGCTCTGACCTTTGTTTTATATTTCCTCAATTATTTGGATTGATTCCTGTTGAAATTATACTGAATGATGATCCTGGAAGAGAGCAGCAAACCTGGAAGATAATGATGCACCACTGTGCTTGTTGACCTACACTGACTCCCGGCCCAGAAAATTCTCCAATTTAAAATTCTTATCACCTTGGTACGTTGCCTCCCTGTGCCAGAAAGAAGATATCACCAAGTGGGTGCAGGGCATTCTGCGAGGGGAAGGGGAACAATCAGATGTCATGGTCCATATTGGAAACAATTATATCTGTAAGAAAAGTGTTGAGGTCCTTCAGGCAAAGAAAAAGAGCTAAGAAAAAGATTAAAAGACAGGACCTCAAAGGTAGTAATCTCAGGATTACTCCAAGTGCCACATGCTAGTGAGTACAGAAACAGGAAGATGGTGCAGGAAAATGCATGGCTAGAGAGGTGGTGCAGGAGAGAGGGTTTCAGATTCTTGGAGCATTGGAACTGATTCTGGGGGAAGGGGCATTTTTACAGGATGGACTGGTTACATCTGAACAAAGCTGGGACCAAAGTCTTCACTGAGAGGTTAACCAGGGGAGGGTTTAAACTAATTTGGCAAGAGGAGGGGAAACAAAAATAGCAGAAAGGGGCAGAAATGAGAGCAGAGGACAGAAAGATATAAACAGCAGCAAAATTAGAAACATCCCAAAAATTGCAGGAACCAGATTGAGGAAAATAGCAAAAGTGACAAAGGAAATATTAAATTCCATAGTGTCAATGTCCATAGAGTAACTAATAAGGTTGGTGAGCTGCAGGCACAAATCGTTACATGGAATTATGATGTGGCATTTACAGAGACATGGCTCAAGCAAGGTTAGGAACTGGTTATTAATATTACTGGTTACCAAGTATTCAGGAGCAATAGAGAAGGAAAACGAGGAGTGAACGTGGCAGTATTGATTAAAGATGATGTTACAGTACTAAATAGAAAGGATTTTACTATATGGTTCTAGGACTGGATCTATTTGGCTTGAGTTGAGGAACAGAGGGACAGCTATTATATTGTTGCATGTTTTTAATCGAGTTCTAAACAGTGAGAAGGAGCTAGGTGAGCATATTTCACACACATGTAACAAAAATAGAGTTGTAATATTGGGAGATTTTAACTACCCTAATATAGAATGGGATAAACAGTGGTAAGGGTAAGAGAGAAGAGGAACTTCTGATACATGCACAGGAGAACTACTTGATCAATATATCTCCAATACAGCAAGTAAGGAAGCAATATTGAATCTGATTTAGAAAGTGAAGTGTGTTACAGTAGGAGATCATTTAGTTAACAAGGACCACAACATAATTCGATTTAAAGTAATTATGAAAAAAGACCAGAAAATATCAAAGGTAAAAATGCTCAACTAAGGAAGAGCTAAGTCCATTGATTTAAGAAGTGATCTAGCACAGGTAGATTGGAAAAGACAATTGCTGGGTAAAGTAGTAATGGAGCAATGGAGGGCAATCTGGGAAGAGATAGCTCAAGTGCAAACCAGGTATACTCTTTTGAGGGGAAATAATAAGAGTATCCAAAGCTAATATGCCCTGGATAACAAAGGAAATACAAATTAAAAGAAAACAGATAAAGGAGGTTTATGACAAATGTCAGGAGCAAGATTCAGTTAATAACCAGGAAGATTATGGGAAGCACCGGAGGATATGAGAAAAGATTAGCAGACAATATTCAATTGTACCCCAAAACATTTCATATAAAATGCAAGCAGTTTGCTAGGGAGAAGGTTGGGCCTTTATCAGGACCCAAAGGGAAATCTCCATTCAGAAGCAGAGGACATGACAAGTATTAAATGAGTGCTTTGCATCTGTCTTCACAAAGGAAGTGGATGCTGTGATGGTTACACTAAAAAAGAGGGAAGTTATGAACAGGATAATAATAGATAGAAAAGACGTACTAAAAAGATAATAAATACTGTAGGTTGGTAAGTAATCTGGTCCATCCCAGGTTGCTGAAAGAAACAAAACTATAAATAGCAGAGGCACTGGTCATGTTTCAATCCTCATTGGTTACAGAAGTAATGCAGAGGACTGGAGGGTTGTTAATGTCCTAGCACCATTCAAGAAAGGAAAGAGGGATAAACCAGGAAACTACAGGCCAATCAGTCCAACAACAGTGGTGGGGAAATTATTGGAAACTATTATCAGCGACAAGATAAATTTTGGAAAGATATAGGTTAATCAAGAAGAGCCAACATGGATTTGTTAAAGGTAAATTTTGTCATACTAATTGATGGAATTCTTTGAAGAAGTAACAGAGAAGGCTTTTCAAGGTAATGCAGTAGATGCTGTATATATGGACTTCCAGAGGCATTCAACAAAGTGCCACACGGGAAGCTTATTAAGAAGATGGAAGTTCATGGAATTAAGGGAAAAGTGGCTCATTGACAGGAAGCAAAGGGTGGTGGTGGAAGACTATTTTTCAGACTGGGAGGTGTTTTGCAGTAGTGTTCCTCAAGGGCCAGTTTTGGGTCCATTAGTCTTAGCAATTTATACAAGAGCCACAAAGAGCCAGCATAAGCACAATGAGCCAAATGGCCTCCCTCTGTGCAGTAAGTTTCTATGTTTCTATGATCCTTGTTCAAATACCTCCATGGCCTCGCACCCTACCACCACCCTACCCCCATCTATCCTCCTCCAGCCCTACAACCCTCAGAAATCTCTGCATTCTTAAAACTCTGACTCTTGCGCGACCTGGATTTTCATTGATCCAACACTGGCAGCTGTGTCTTCAGCTCCCAAGGCCTAAGCTCTGGAATTCCTTTTCTAAACCTCTCTGCTTCACACCTTCTCTACCCCCTTTCAGTGGCTCCTTAAAACCTGTCTCTCTGACTAAACTTTCAGTAACCTGCCCTAATATCTCCTTCTGTGGCTTGGTGTCAAATTTTATTTATCATGTGAAGCCCCTTTGGACATTTTACTACTTTAAAGGTGTTATACAATGCAAGTTGTTGTTCTACAGCAGTGCTGTCCATTACATTAACCACTAGCCACATATGGCTAATTGAAATCCAGATGTTGCTAACTGGATTTCTGATTAACAAATAAAAATGAGTAATAGACACTGTCCTTGGGTGTGTGATCTCTATACTCATAGTTGCATATGACATATACCTTAACCTTTTTATTTGTTTGTTGGTAAAATGATAAGATGAAAACCTGAGTATGAGCATTTTTTGATTATTATGAATGCTTTATTTCCTTAGTTACTGAATGGTGGTAGGTGTTTAAGTAAATATACACGTGAAGTACATTTACCTGTATTGTGTGTCTTCTACTAAAATTAGTGCATGTGGCTGAAAGCTGTCACAGTCGCCATACCTGTGGTTAGTCAACAATTTCTACTGGACAACACTGGGTTATGTTAACCAACTCTCCAGAATTATCCTGGAGTCTCCAAGAATTAAAGATTAATCTCCTGGATTCTTCTGGGAGCAACTCAGGAGGAAAAATGATAAAATCATTCAAAAAATGATTTTCATCTTTGAACATGGGGAGACGGCTGTTTGACTGACAATCAAGTATCTTCCAATCGAGTAAAGAAGGGTATGTTCGCTTTTCAGTTGGCTATGTGAAGGCAAGGCTTTGTGAGGATGGACACACTGGGCAACCAATGGCAGGAGTGCAGGTGGGGTGGTGAGCGTGGAACACCGCAAGATGGACTAATGGCCAGAGTGCGAGGGTGGGGTGCGGGTTCATGTGGTGAAACCGCCTGAAATATGTCCAACTAGAATTGGCGACCTTAGTGCTGGTGCAGTGTTGCTGAGCTACAAGACACAGCAGCAAGGAGGGGGACCTGTGTCCTAGATTGTAATTCCGCATCACAGATCATCTGGGTGAAGCTCTGACATTTCTTCACAGGCCAAAAGGGAAACTGGAGGGTTAGTCAACCTAACAACAATCCCAAAGCAAAATCCTAGGACCAGGTCATTAGTTGTCCTCTCTCAGGAAATGGTCAGTGCTGCTGAGGAAATTAAAACCATACAAAAAAAAGGTAAAAAAGTGAACTTAAAATTAACCTTGGGGGCTACATAAAAATATTTGCTACATTAAGGGGTCAATTAAAAGTCTCTTTTCTCATTCAAGAAAGGGTGTTTTTTTTTAATCTTTCATGGGATGTGGGTGCAACTGGCAAGGCCAGCATTTGTTGCCCATCCCTAACTGCCCTTGAACTAAGTGGCTTGGCTAGGCCATTTCAGAGGGCAGTTAAGAGTCAACCACATTGCTGTGGGTCTGGAATCACATGTAGGCCAGACCAGGTAAGGACGGCAGATTTCCTTCCCTTCAATTCCAGACCTTTTACTATGAATTAACTGAATTTATTAATTAATTGAATTTAAATTCCACCAGCTGCCATGGTGGGATTTGAACCTGCGCCCCCAGTGCTTCTGGATTATTTAGACCAGGGACATTACCAATACACCATTGCCTCCCCTTGAAAGCCTTAGAGAGAGTGCAGAAAAGATTTATAAGAATGGTTCCAGGGATGAGGAACTTCATTGATGTGGATAGGCTGGAGAAGCTGGGACTGTTCTCCTTGGAAAAAAGAAGATTAAGAGAAGATTTGATAGAGGTTTTCAAAATCGTGAGGGGTCTGGACAGAGTAGATAAGGAGAAACTGTTCCCACTGGCCGAAGGATCCAGAAGCAGAGGGCATCGATTTAAAGTGATGATTGGCAAAAGAAGCAATGGTAACATGAGGGAAAACTTATTTAAGCAGCGAGTGGTTCGGATCTGGAATGCACCGCCTGGGAGTGTGGTGGAAGCAGATTCAATCAAAGCCTTCAAAAGAGAATTGGATAATTATCTGAACAGAAAAAATTTGCATGGCAACGGGGAAAAGGCAGGGAAATGGGACTAGGTGGATTGGTCTTGCAGAGAGCCAGCATGGATATGAAGGGCCAAATGGTCTCCTGTGCTGTAACCATTCTATGAAATGTGCAACCAATGCTACGCCCAGCCAATCGGGAGAGACAGCTGTGATAAAGGTCACAGGTCACTAATTATTGACATCATCACCCAAGTTCACTAGGAGACAAAGGAATATACAACTTGCCATTAACAGTAACCTCGAAGTTCTGTCCTTTGTATTAGGAACATAAGAACAGGAAGAGGCCATCTAGCCCTTGGAGCCTGTCCCACCATTCAGTTAGATCACGGCTGATCTGTAGTTTAACCCCATTTACCTGTCTTGATTCCGTAACCCTTAATACCCTTAACTAACAAAAAATCTATCAATCTTGTTTTGAAATTTTCAATTGACCCCCCCTCATCCCCCACAGACTCAAGAGCTTTTTGGAGAACAGAGTTCTAGATCTTCACTACCCTTTGTGTGAACAGATGCTTCTTGACATCACCTCTAAACAGCCTAGCTCTAATTTTAAGATTATGTCCCATTTCTGGACTCCCCCACCAGAGGAAATGGTTTCTCACAACCTGCCCTATTGAATCTTCTATATTCAAGGAACGTTCTTTTTTTTTAAACCCTAGGCTAATACTGGTGAGGATGAGTTATTGGAATGTGCATTCAATGCAGTGATGGAAGCAGATGTTTGTGCTCTTGAAATTTAGGGGCACAAGGGCTGGCTGCATTACAGAAGTAAGTATGGAGCGTTCCCAGGGCAGACGCCAAGTAAAGCTCCCTCTACTCTATAGAACCACTTTCTTCATTTATTCCGACCTCATAACGGCAGCTTCTACCAATGTATGATTTTCCATATTCAACACTTAACGTGACCAGCTGAGTCAGTTTTTGCAAACTTAAGTCTTGTGCCATAACTGACATCTGTTCGAAATGGGTTAAGAGTTGAATATTCATTTAAGACACTTGCCGTTGAAAGAGAGCACCTTTCAGGTCAATAGGGCTGGCCTCGATTCTAACTCAGTGGAAACGACAACAAAATGACAAGGTTCCGTTGAACCACTCAGCTCAAAAAGGGGCCATTTTTAACATTTTTATTCAATGGACTGCTGTCAATTTTTAAAAATAATCTTTCAGGAACATTTTGATTAACATTGGGCTGTTTAATCTTGTGTCAAGTTATGCTGTTAAATACAAGAGAACTCCTTTGATAAATGTTATAAAATGCTAATGCCCTGATTAAGAGTTTTTGTCTTGACTGTATAGTTTTGCAGGTTCTTCAATTTAGCAAGTGGAATTTTCACCTCCTGTGCTGTGAGCAGAAATGGTTCAAGCATGTTCAAGCATGTTGTAAAAGATCTTCATGGTGCTAATTTCAACAGAATTCAATTGATCCTTTTTTTAAAAAAAACATTAAGCTGTAACACATCTTGCCAAAAAAAAAGCTGAAGTGCCAATATGGAAGAACAATAGTCAATGCAAACATATACCTTCAAAGAAAGGAAAACAGTAGTCGCACTGATTGCGAAGGTTAGAAGGGTAATGACTGCACACACAATAAGATCGGACTTCAAGATTTCTCTCTGGAAAGACACAAATACATTATTGGCATTATTCCAATGGGCAACCAAAACAATTCCAAATGTTATTTTTAAAACCTATTGAACAACATAAGAACATAAGAAATAGATGCAGGAGTAGACCATACAACCCTTGAGCCAGCTCCGCCAATCAATACGATCATGGCTGATTTTTTACCTCAACTCCACTTTCCCGCCCGTCCCCATATCCCTCGATTCCCTAAGACCAAAAATCTATCTATCCCAGCCTTAAATATACTCAACAATGGAGCATCCACAACCCTCTGGGGTAGAGAATGCCAAGGATTCATAACCCTCTGACTGAAAAATATTCTCCTCATCTCAGTCCTAAATTATTGACCCCTTAACCTGAGACTATGCCCCATGTTCTACATTGCCCAGCCAGGGGAAACAACCTTCAGTGTCCACCCTGTCAAGCATCTTCATAATCTGTTCTGATGAAGGGTCAATGACCTGAAACGTTAACTCTGCTTCTCTCCACAGATGCTGCCAGACCTGCTGAGTATTTCCAGCATTTCTTGTTTTCATTTCACATTTCCAGCATCTGCAGTATTTAGCTTTTACCTTCACATTCTTGTTTGTTACAATGAGATCGCCTCTCATTTTTCTAAACTCCAGAGTATAGGTCCAATTTAGTCAGCTTCTCATCATAGGACAACCCTCTCATCTCAAGAACCAATCTAGTTAACTTTCGCTGTACAGCCTCCAATGCAAGTATATCCTTTCTTAAATGTGAAGAACAAAACTGCACACAGTACTCCAGATGTGGTCTCACCAAAACCTTGTACAATTGTCGCATAGATGGGAGGCCATTTGGCCCATTGTGCCTGAGCAGTTCTTTGTAAGACTATCCTATTAGTCTCACTCCTGCAAAAAGAATAGCCCTGCAATTATTTTCTTTTCAAGTATATATTCAATTCCTAAGTCAATAACCAGAGGACACAGATTTAAGAACCAGAAGGGAGATGATGTCGGGGTGGGGGGCTAATTTTTTTTACACAGCTAGTTGTTATATTCTGGAATACACTACCTGAAAGTGGTGGAAACAGATTCAAAAATAACTTTGAAAAGGGAATTGAATAAATACTTGAAAAGGAGAAATTTGCTAGGCTATGAGGAAACATTGCAAACTTTCTGAATGAATGGTTTTCTATATGCCAAAGTGTCCCTGCCAACTAGTTGCTGGAAGCCTACTGTTTCGAGGCTGGACCAATCCCAATCCATGCCCTGTGTGTGTTAGATGCCCCAGGTGTTGCTGTTCCACACCTGAACATTTCCTTTGGGGGAATCCTCATTAGTTAAACCCAGAGGCACAAATGTGGAGAAACAAGCAAGATGACTCCTCCCCAACCTTCTGACAGATTCTTGACACAAGGTAAAAAGTACAAAAGGATCATTCTCCTCCAAGGAACCACCAAAACCAGAACTGCTGTTAGGAACAGGAAGAAGCCATTCAGCTACATGAACGTTCCACCATTCAATTAGAGCATGGCTGATCTGTATCTTAATGCCATCTACCAGCCTTGGTTGCGTAACCCTTAATACACTTAGCTAACAAAATTCTATCAATCTCAGTTTTGAAATATTCAATTGATCCCCCAGTTTCAGAGCGTTTTGTGGGAGAGAGTTCCAGATTTCCATTAGCCTTCCCATGCAGAGTTGCTTCCTGACATTACCCCTCAGTGGCTTAGCTCTAATTTAAGGTTATATCCCCTTGTTCTGGACTTCCCCACCAGAGGAAATAGTTTGTCGCTATCTACTCTATCAAATCCTTTTATCATCTTAAACAGCTCAATTAGATCATCACCCTTTAATCTTCTATACTGAAGTGAATACAAGTCGGGTGTTGGCAACTTGCCCTCATAATTTAGCCCTTTTAGCCTCAATATCATTCTGTTTTAGATTCTGGAATAAAGCTGCAGTCTTTCATTCTGAAAACAAGTTAGGAGATTCTGCTCTACAATACAATTTAAAATATTTTATTTCAATGCACCAAAACAGCACTTTTGTCAAATTATCACACTAAGATGACTGACTGTGAGAAGGAACATATACCACAGAATTCCTCAGTTTTTCAGGAAGAATATCCTTGTTTTCTGACAGAGGATGCTCAGGATTCCAGACTTGTAATTCGTTGAACAGCTTGGAGCGAATGAGAGACCTGTAGTGAAATAAAACACCCAATTAGTTAGCAGCATGTCTACACAAACTGGTTTATGCAAGGTATTTTGCATTGGTCTTCACTATAGAGGATAAAAGTAACATCCCAGAAATAGCTGTAAATCAGGAAATGGAAGGGAGGGAGCAACTCAAGAAAATGACAATCACCAGGGAAGTGGTACAGAGCAAATTGTTGGAGCTGCAGGCTGACAAGTCCCTAGTCCTGATGGACTTCATCCTAGGGTGTTAAAAGTGGCTAGTGAGATAGTTGATGCGTTAGTTTTAATTTACCAAAATTCCCTAGATTCGGGTAAGGTTCCATTAGATTGGAAAATAGCGAATGTAACTCCTTTATTCAAGAAGGGAAGGAGACAGAAAGCAGGAAACTACGGGCCAGTTAGCTCAACATCTGTCATAGGGAAAATGTTAGAAGCTATTATTAAAGATGTTATAGCAGGGTACTTAAAAAAATTCAAGGTAATCAGACAGTCAATATGGTTTTGAGAAAGGGAAATCATGTTTAACTAATTTACTGGCGTTCTTTTAAGTAACATGTGCTGTGGATAAAAGGGAACCGGTGGATGTACTGTACTTAGATTTCCAGAAGGTGCCACATCAAAGGTTATTGCTGAAAATAAAAGCTCAAGGTGTAGGGGATAACATATTGGCATGGATAGAAGATTGGCTAGCTAACAGGAAACAGAAGGGAAGCATAAATGAGTCATTTTCTAGTTGGCAAGATGTAACGAGTGGTGTGCCGCAGGGATCAGTGCTGGGGCCTCAACCTTTTACAATTTAGATGGATGAAAGGACCAAAGGTATGGTTGCTAAATTTGGTGATAACACAAAGATGGCCAGGAAAGTAAGTTGTGAAGAGGATATAAGGAGGCTACAAAAGGATATAGACAGGTTAGGTGAGTGGGTAAAGATATGGCAAATGGAATATAATGTGGGAAAATGTGAAATTGTCCATTTTGGCAGGAAAAATAAAAAAGACGCATATTATCTAAATGGTGAGAGATTGCAGAGCTCTGTCCTAGTGCATGAATCGCAAAGGGTCGTATGCAGGTTCAGCAATCAGGAAAGCTAATAGAATGCCATCATTTATTGCGAGAAGAACTGAATACAAAAATAGGGAGGTTTTACTTCAGCTATACAGGGCAAGGGTGAGACCACATCTGGAGTACTGTGGGTTGTCTTATGAGGAAAGGTTGGACAGGCTGGGCTTGTATCTGCTGGAGTTTAGAAGAGTAAGAGGCGAGTTGATTGAAACATATAAGATCCTGAGGGGTTTTGACAGGGTGGATATGGAAAGGATGTTTCCCCTTGTGGAAGAATCTAGAATTAGGGGTCACTATTTAAAAATAAAGGGGTCGCCCATTTAAGACAGAGATGAGGAGAAATTTTTTCTCTGAGGGTTGTGTGTCTTTGGAATTCTCTTCCTCAAAAAGCAGTGAAAGCCAAATCTTTAAATATTTAAATAAAGGTAGAGGTAGATAGATTCTTGATAAGCAAGGGGGTGAAAGGTTATCGGGGGCAGGCGGGATTGTGGTCAAGGTTACAATCAAATCAGCCTTGAACCTATTGAATGGTGGAGCAGCATCAAGGGGCTGAGTGGCCTACTCCTGCTCCTAATTCATATGTGCGTATATTTGTATGTTCGTAATCTGCTTCACCCCATTAGTTACAGGTTTTTATGCAAACATTTACCTGCATTTGTTCCATAGCCTTGATACTGTTACCTAACAAAAATCTTTCAATCTCAGTCCTGAAAGCTCCAACTGATCCCCAGCATCCACAGCCTTTGGGTGGGGGAGGAAGAGAGTTCTACTACCCTTTGAGTTTTGATGAAAGGTCATTGACCTGAAATGATGGGCTGGATTTTATGGGCCCCCCCCTGAGGCGGGGTCGGAGGTGGAGTGGCACAGAGAATTGTGACAGGTGGTTGGGGGGGGATAGCGGGAGGGCAGCGGAGGGCCCATCGCCAAGCAATCATACCAGGGGTGGGATAGGCCAACGACGGCCTTCCTGCCCAGGGGCCAAATGAGGCCCTTAAGTAGCCTATAAACGGTCAATTAGGGCCCTCTTCCCACCACCGCTGTGATCTTACCAGTGGCAGGGGAGTCCTACACTGCTCGTTGAGGGCGCCTTGTAACACGAGATGCACTCCCTGCAAGCTTGGGTGAGGGTGGCTCCCTTCTCCCTGGGAAATCTGTGGCCCACAGAGGATCCCTGCTGGGAACTTTACCCACCCACCCCCCCCACCCCCCCGCTCGGGACTCCCCTCCCCTTGGACTGCACGACCACCCTCACCGCCCCTCGCCGGTGCCTCCTGGAGTGGTCCCGGCGACCTGCCTCACACCTGAGATCTGAGGTTCCAGTGCTGGGCCTGGGTCCAAGGCTTCTGCAGTACCAGCAGTGGCTACTGTTCCCGGTGGCACTGCCGATACTGTTGAGCTGCTGGCTCTCTGATTGGCCGGCAGCTCTTGGAGGTGGGATCCCTGTCCCTTGAAATAGCTCATGAAAATTAGATTTAAAAAGACCCGAGGATCACTCCTGGGGGGCGCATGAAAAGGCTGAGGCGGGCTTTCCTCCGCCTTTACGGCCCGACGCTGGGAGCCCTGCCTCCAGCACAAAATCCTGGCCATTAACTCAGTTTCTCTCTCCACAGATGTTGCTAGACCTGCTGGGTATTTCTAGCATTTTCTGTTTTTACAAGAATTACCTCTCTTTGATTACAGAGCCACCCTGCAACCATTAACAACTTAGATTGGTGAGCCAATCTGATCCAGGATCAAAGATTCTTTTAGGTGGACAGGTTTGAACCTCATTTGACCTCTTGATCAGTAATGACTGTGGAACTTCTGATTAAAATGACTTACAACAATACTGCTGGTTCACTGCTTTGTCTGCTGAGGTGATAGGAACAAGCAACCAGCAGTCCACAGTAAGTAGAAAATAACACTGGAATATGCTGAGTATCCCACGGTCTCTGCAATGCAGGAGAAATATATCAGACAGCCACATCCTCACTTGTTTTATTAAATCTCTAACAGTACTTTACCATTTCATACCGTAAGTGGAATCTTTAATTTGAAAGACCCTCAGCTACATGTATAGGCTCAAGGACATTGGTTGATTTACTTTAGAGCAGCATAGACTTAGAGGTAACCTGATCGAGGTCAATAAAACAATTACAGGCTGGATAGCATCTCTATTGATAGATTATTCTAGTTTAACAGATTGAGGAGGACCAAAGAACACGAGTTTAAACAATGTAAGAGAGGGAATACACTGGATATTAGGCAGTTGTTCTTTTCCCAAAGTATAGTGAGTCTCTGGAATGCATTGCCAGTTAGTGTGGTGGGTGCTGACTCTCTACATGCCTTCAAGAGGGTGCTAGACTGGTTCCTGACTGGGGCAGGGATCACATCATATGGATGGTGAGTGGCTTTATAGATAATATGTAAACCGTGCAATCTCTTGGTCAGATTTCAAAGACCTGAGGGGGTCAGAGAGGAATTTTCCACAGTATCTTTTCCCTTATTGGCCCTTTTTTTATCCTTTCTTTGCCACTCCCAGGATATTACATGGCTGTGGGGGAGATTTGGGGGGGAGGGGTTTGTGATGGCATAGTGGGAAAGGGAAGAAATGTTTAGTTCTGGTACTTTGGCCATCGTGATGTGGCGCGGGCTCGAGGGACCAGCTGGTGCTTTTCCTGCCCATTAATTTTGTAAATCAGTGACTCAGCTTAGATGGTTCCCACAAGTGGGCACCATAGCTGTTTTTGAGACATATTAGTGCCAGACAACCCCCAAATGCTTTCAAAAGCCTCAATACCAGCATAACATAACAGGATGGGACAAGCAGACATCTTCTGCCTTTTTCACAGGAGATACAGCACAGAAGCAGGCCACTTGGCCCAACCAGTCTATGCCAGCATTTATACTCCATTCGAGCCTCCTCCCATCATCCCTCATCTCACTCTATCAGTATCGCCCTCTATTCCCTTCTCCCTCATATGCCTATCTATTCGCCCCTTATATACTATTCGTTTAAACTACTTGATAGTGAGTTCCACATTCTCACCACCCTCTGGGTAAAGAATGTTTCTTCTGAATTCCCTACTTGATTTTTGCTGGCTGTCTTATTGGCTCTAGTTTTGCTCCTCCCCACAAATGGAAACATTCTATCTGCATCTACTCTATCAAACCTTTCATAATTTTAAAGACCTCTATTAAGTCACCCCTCAGCCTTCTCTTTTCAAGCTTTTTCATCCCCTCCTGATAGATATACCCCCGTCCCCCATTTTTCATATCATCTTTGTATATCATTTTTGCACCCCCTCCCATGCGTCTATATCTTTTTTATAATATGGAGATTTACACGCTCACTGACGTACAAATGTGCCCCCCCACAACCTGGGTTTACACCCCCTCCAATTTACACTGCTCCTGATTTGCACCGTATACAGTGACTCAATGGAAAAGGAAGTCAGGCTGGATTTAAAACTGGCTGCCAATTTGTTATCACCCATTTCCCACCACCACCCAAGATTTATTTCACCCTTACCTAAACTTCAACAACATTACTGTTTCAGTTCATTTCTATCTGTTGACTTTACTTCCAGTAGCTTCAAATTAGCCTTTAGCTCAAACATCCAATTAACAGCTTACCTTTACTGTGCCAATACATAAAGCATACAGCAGCGATACAGCAAGTAAACTGCGGGAAAAGCCATACAGTGATGAGATTAGCCCTGTCGCAGCTGAAAGACACAGGCATTATGCATGTTATTTTATTTTTAAACGTCACAAATTCCTCCACAGCCAATAATCACCACACCATCCACTCTATAGTTAACAGAGGCTGCAAGTTTCTCCAAGGCCACATCTCCTCATGCCATTATGGAACAGAATTGCACAAGTAAACCCAAGAGGTAAAAACCAAATGGGTGTGTAAATAGCAAAAGAATTTCAATATAGGTAAGTGTGAGGTGGTGCATTTTGGTAGGAAGATTTAAGGGGCCACATACTTGCTTGGGTTATAAGTGTCTAAATGGGATAGAGAAGCAGAGGGATCTGAAAGTACTGATACACAAGTCACTTAAATGTAGCAATGCAGGTTAATAAGGCCATAAAAAAACAAACCAAGCACTGGGGTTCATTTTCAGAGGGACTGAATTAAAAAGCACAGAAACGATGCTAAACCTGCACAAGAACATTAGTTAGACCACACTTGGAGTACTGTATACAGTTCTGGTCTCCATTTTATAAAAAGGATATAGAAGTGGTTAGCACCGCAGCCTCACAGCTCCAGGGACCCAGGTTCAATTCTGGGTACTGCCTGTGCGGAGTTTGCAAATTCTCCCTGTGACCACGTGGATTTTTGCCGGGTGCTCCGGTTTCCTCCCACCGCCAAAGACTTGCAGGTGATAGGTAAATTGGCCATTTTAAATTGCCCCTAGTGTAGGTAGTGTAGCCAATATGGGATTACTGTAGGGTTAGTATAAATGGGTGGTTCTTGGTCGGCACAGACTCGGTGGGCCGAAGGTCCTGTTTCAGTGCTGTATCTTTAAATAAATAAAATAAATAAATAAGTACTGGTGAAAGTGCAAAAAAGACTCACAAGGATGATAGTAGAACTGCGAGGTTACAGCACAATTTTCTCTAGAAAAGAGAAGAATGAAAGGTGACCTGATACAAGACTTTAAAATAATGAAGGGGTTTGATAGGATAGACATACAGAGGATGCTTCCACTTTTGGGAGACACCAAAACTAGGGGTCATAAATGATAGTCATTAAAAAATCTAATGGAGAATTCAGGAGAAACCTGCTTATTCAGAGAGTATGTTGAATTTGCTACCACAAGGAGCAGCTGAGGTGAATAGCACAGAAGCTTTTAATGGGAAGTTAGATAAGTGCATGAGGAAGAAAGGAATAGAAGGATATGTTGATAGGCTGAGATGAATTAGGGTGGGAGGAGGCTCATGTGGAGCATAAATACCAGCATGGACCTGTAGGGCTGAACAGCCTGTTTCTATGCTGTATATTCTATGTAAATAATCCAATGTCAAGCGCACAGAGTCAGTCCACAATTAAAAAGCACACGATATACAGGCAAAGACCAACGTTTAATGACAGAAAGGGAAATCACATTCATTACAGATTCTCACTGGATTGACTGGGAATAGTTCTCTGCAGTCCCCAATCCCCCACTGCCTCTACTATATTACTGGCTTAAAATGGAGAAGAAATAAAGCAACTAGTTCCAACAATAATAACGCTGATCAAATGAGACATTACAATACTGACTGCTCACTGAAGCTCAGTTTGGGTTCTGCCAGGGCCACTCAGTTCCTGACTTCATTACAGCCTTGGTCCAAACATGGACAAAAGAGTTGAACTCAAGAGGTGAGGTGAGTGAATGCCCTTGACACCAAGACAGTATTTGACCGAGTATGGCATCAAGGAGCCCTAGCAAACATGGAGTCAATGGGAATTAGGGGGAAAACTCTCTGCTGGTTGGAGTCATACCTAGCAGAAAAGATGATGGTTGTGGTTGTTGGAGGTCAATCATCTCAGCCCCAGGACATCACTGCAGGGGTTCCTCAGGGTAGTCTCCTCGGCCCAACCATCTTCAGCTGCTTCATCAATGACCTTCCTTCAATCATAAGGTCAGAAATGGGATGTTCGCTGATGATTGCACAATGTTCAGCACCATTTGTGACACCTCAGATACTGGCAGCCCTCGTCCAGATGCAGCAAGACCTGGACAACGTCCAGGCTTGGACTGATAAGTGGCAAGTAACATTCATACCACAGAAATGCCAGGCAATGACCATCTCAAACAAGAGAGAATCTAACCACCTCCCCACCCCCTTGATGTTCAATGGCATTACCAACGCTGAATCCCCCACTATCAACATGATATCATTGACCAGAAACTGAACTGGACCACGCCACATAACTACTGTGGCTACAAGAGCAGGTCCGAGGCTGGGAATTCTGCGGCGAATAACTCACCTCCTGACTCCCCAATGCCTGTCCACCATTTACAAGGCACAAGTCAGGAGTGTGATGAAATACTCTCCACTTGCCTGGATGGGTGCAGCTCCAACACTCAAGAAACTCAATACCATCCAGGATAAAACAGCCCACTTGATTGGCACCCCATCCACCACCTTCAACATTCACTCCCTTCACCACTGACACACAGTGGCAGCAATGTGTACCATCTACAAGATGTACTGCAGCAACTCACCAAGTCTCCTTCGAGAGCACCTTCCAAACCTGCGACCTCTACCACCTAGAAGAACAAGGATAGCAGATGCATGGGAACACCACCACCTGCAAGTCCCCCTCCAAGCCACACACCATCCTGGTTTGGAACTATATCGCTGTTCCTTCACTGTTGCTGGGTCAAAATCCTGGAACTCCCTTTCAAACAGCACGGTTGGTGTACCTAACGCACATGAACTGCGATGGTTCAAAGAAGGCAGCTCACTACCACTTTCTCAAGAAAAATTCGGGGTGGGCAATAAATGCTAGCCTAGCCAGCGATGCCCACATCCCATGAACGAATAATAAAACAAATTAGAAGTGGCTCTGACAAAAATTTTAAAAAGCAGCTGGGAAGGAGTGGATGGTTGTCCAGGCAATAGGCTGAGGAAAGAAATGATACTGGTACTAGTTTCTGCATTACAGACCAATGGAGCAGATGGGAGGACAGTAGTGGCATTTCTCTAGGATTCGACAATATGAGAGGAGGCTGTGATTATAATGAACTTCTGAAGCCTATAGAATACAAGCGATTAATTGTTTTAATGACTTTGTTGATATATCCTTTTCCCTTCCATTTCAGCACCCTTGCAGAAATATGTATTTACATCATGGATATAATAATACCCCCAAGTGACATTTAATGTTGAAAAGATTTTATTTTAAATAATCTAGTTCCTATGGCCCTCTGTCTGAGTTTGGGCACTGTGTTTTAGAACTTTTATCTTACTTTCTTTTTCCCATTGATTGTCCAGTTCCCAAATTTATTTTCTCATCAGTGCCTTGGTAGAGGTGAGGTTCATTGAGTCACCAAGCTAGGGAATAAGGGTAACCTGGTTAGACATTGTCCATCAGGACTTACAGAAAGCCTTCGGTAAGGTACCTCACAAGAGGCTTCTCTAAGAGATAAAATCTTGTGGGACTAGTGGTAATCTGCTGCGGTAGATTGGGAATTAGCTGAATGACCTCAGGCAGAAAGTTGTAGTCTACAGATTGACCTCCTCACCAGGACAATCTGAGAGCTCTCCGATTCTTCCGTGAACAGAGGCCTAACCAGTCTGATCCACCACCACTCTCCTCCGTCCAGCTGAACTTGTTCTCACATTGAACAACGTCTATTTCAACTCCACTCACTTTCTCCAAATAAAAGGTGTTGCTACAGATATCGGAAGTGCTAGAACGGAAGGTTGCATCGGCCCAACAGATGTGACAGAGACAGAGAAACTGGAAGAATGGAATGGAGTCCTTACAGGAAGCAAGGTGTGAAGAAGTGTAGTCAAGGTAGCTGCATGAGTCCATGGGCTTGTAGTGAATATTGATGGATAGCCTATCCCAATGGAGGCAGAGAAGTCAAAGGTATTTGCATGGGTCCTAGATTTCCCTGTCTTTTTTGTGGGATATGTAGAACATTCCTTGTTCCAGTCCTACTCAGGCCTACTCCCCCAACTCTTTTTCCAGTATATTCATGACTGTATCAGTGCTGCTTCTTGCTCTTGTCCTGAACTGGAACATTTCACTGACTGTGCTTTCAATTTCCACCATTCTCTCACATTCACTTGGTCCATCTCTGACTCTTCCCTTCCCTTCTTTGACTTCTCTGCCTCCATTGGGATAGGCTATCCATCAAGATTCACTACAAGCCCATGGACTCATGCAGCTACCTTGACTACACTTCTTCACACCTTGCTTCCTGTAAGGACTCCATTCCATTCTTCCAGTTTCTCTGTCTCCGTCACATCTGTCTAGCCGAGGCAACCTTCCGTTCTAGCACTTCCGATATGTCTTCCTTTTTCCTCAGCTGAGGATTTCCCCTACTGTGGTTGACAGGGCCCTTGATCGTGTCCGTTCTATTTCACACACTACTGCTCTCACCCCTTCCCCTCCCTTCCAGAACCATGATACGGTTCCCCTTATCGTCACCTTCCACCCCACCAGCCTTCGTATTCAACGGATCACCCTCTGCCATTTCAGGCACCTCCAGCATGATGCCATCACCAAACACATCTTCCCCTCCCCTTTCAGCGTTCCAAAAAGACCATTCCCTCTGTGACACCCTGGTCCACTCCTCAGTCACTTCCAACACCTACTGCACCTTTCCATGCAAGCACAGGAACTGCAACACCAGCCCTTTTACCTTCTCACTGTCCAAGGCCCCAAACACCCCTTCCAAATGAAACAGTGATATACTTGTACTTCTTTCCATTTGGCATACAGTATTCACTGCTCACGATGTGGTCTCCTCTGCACTGGGGAGACCAAACGCAGACTGGGTGAATGCTTTGTGGAACACTTCCATTCAGTCTGCAAGCATGACCCTGAGCTTCCAGTCACCTGTCATTTTAACTCTCCACCTTGCTCCCACTCTGATCTTTCTGTCTTTGGCCTGCTACAGTGCTCCAGTGAAGCTCAGTGCAAGCTCGAGGAACAGCACCTTATCTTGCTCCTGGGCACTTACAGTCTTCTAGACTCTGCACTGAGTTCAACAATTTTAGATCATAACCTCTGCCCCCATTTTGTTGTGTTTTTTTGCTCGTTTGTTTGTTTTCTCTCGTTTCTTTCCTAATCCCTTTAGTTTGTGTTCCGATGACTGCTATCCTGCCTCCTCTCGTCACGTCTTTTGTTTCTTGTCCCACTACCACTCCCTTTGGCTTTGTACCATGAAACCTTTTGTCATTTAATCTGTCCGGCCCTCCGCCCTACCTTCCCTTTTGTTCTTCTCCCCCTCCCCCTTTCACTTGCTCAAAACCTATTTCATTTTTAACTTTTTCTCAGTTCTGATGAAAGGTCACTGATCTGAAATATTAACTGTTTCTCATGCCACAGATGCTACCTGACCTGCTGAGTATTTCCAGCACTTTCTGTTTTTATCTAGATGTAGGTGTTGGGGGAATGATACGCAAGTTTGTGGACTGTACCAAGACACGTGCAAGAGTCAGGGCTGTAGAGGATGTTTTACTGCAACGGCAGCTCTGTAAATTGGGGGATTAGACCTGTATTTAACTTTGGAAAATGTAGTGTTGTGCACATGGGTGGGTCAAATGTTAAACATACATACATTCTAAAGGGAAAAGAATTAAAACTAGTGGTGACAGAGCTGTTTAATGCATAGATCTCTAAAGATCTATGACCAATGCCATGAAGTGATAGCCAAATTGAAGAGAGTTCTGGGATGTATTTACCAAACAATTACTATTTTGTCCTTGTGCAAGAACTTGGTTAAGTCTCAGTTAGAATAGTATCCAGTTCTGGACTTCTTACATGGGGGGGCTACTGAAGCTTTGGAAAGGGTGTAGAAGAGGGAGACAAGAATAATTCTCGCTTTCAAACATCTCTATTACCCAGATAAGCTCAAAGCGCTGTGTCTCTATACTTTAGAAAGGTGTAGGCTGAGCGATAATTTGATAGAGGTTTGTAAAATAATGGAGGGTCGAGAACGGGGTTGTCCAACCTTTTCACGTGGAGGGCCACATTACAATTTTTGTCTTACTTAGGAGGTCAGTGAGACAATTTCGGAAAAATAAGGGTATTGAAAATTTCTTACTATTAATCAAAACAACAGCAAATGTGCATTTTTGTGAAGAAGCTTTAAATGAGAAGATTAATTTATTGCCTTACTTTCTCATCACTATGTTGGACACTGACATTGTTTTGCTTGTACAAGTAGTCAATGTTTGCCCGTACACTTCTTGTAACGATGCAAACAGATGTCCATCTGTCAGGAATGATCTTGATCACTCTCTCTCTCTCCCTGTGTTCCCTCGTCTCTGTGTTGTTCAACCCTTCTCTGTGTTGTTCCCCCCTTTCTGTGTTGCCCCCCTTTCTCTCCATCTCTCCCCTCGCTGTCTGTTCCCCCTCTCTGTCTGTTACCCCTCTCTGTCTGTTACCCCTCTCTGTCTGTTACCCCTCTCTGTCTGTCCCCCCCCCCCGTCTCTCTGACTCCCCATATCTCACTCTCTCTCAGTTCTCCCCCCCTACCCAACCTTCTCTGACAGTTGCAGAGAGCGAGAGCGCTTAGCACAGCAGCTTTGTGGTTAGTCAGTTTTTTTTTTAAATCGCACATCTGTTGTGCTTGGAGAGGTGACAGCAGTTTCCAAGCTTCCGACAGATTCAGGAGTTTCTGGCAGGCTTTTTAAAAAAAGTTGGAACACGCCAGAAAACTCCGAATGTGTCCAAAGTTGGGAAACTGCTGTTCCTGATGTCAGCACCTGTCAGCTGTGAAACTGACTTGTGCTTTTTTTTTTAAAAGCCAGTCTGAAAGAAGAAGACAATGGAAAATCTCTCATCTCTGAAATACATCCGTGAGCCTGATGGAAACCTTTGGCGGGCCGGATCCTGGCCTGCGGGCTGTATGTTGGACAACCTTGGGTTATATGGTGTTTATCTGGACCAATTATTTGACTGGGAGAACCAAGGGTAATGTTTACAAATTATGTAAAGGAAGATCTAGGTTGAATGTTGGACAGTTGTTCTTTTCCCAGAGAATTGTGAACCTCTGGAACAGGCTGCCAGCTCGTGCAGTGAACACTGATCAGGGTCAAAGTGATCTCCTGAACTACGTTTCATCACCTAAGGGGATCAGCGAGGTATTTTCCAGTTTGTTTTTACACTAGTTAGCCGAGGTTTTAATTGTTCTTTAGCCTCTCCCAGGAGATTGCATGGCTCCGGGTGGCGATGTCTGTATTATGAATCATACACCATTATAACTATGTGAGACAGGCTGGATACACCAGAGGGTCCTTTTCTATCCGTTATTCTCATATATCCGTTTGTTTAGAATTAATCATCCACGTCTCCCAAGAGCAAGAGGTTACACGGTCCATAGAACAGTAAACACAAGGCTGCATTCACCTTACATTATCCCTGTCATTATGACTGCAGCCTTGTAAATGCAGGGATTGTTCAACAGAAGACAAAATTTCTCTCGCTAAATTTTAGTGACAATTTTCTCCCCTTTGCATCAAGTACTGATTCTCTCCTGGGATCCCGTAACACAGGTGTCAGCTCTTGCCCGATTAGTCATTATTCAGTTGTGATCCCGATTACTGAAGCACACGGGGCATCTCAGCAGCGTTGATTCCTGCCCTCCTCTGATATCCACACATTTGTCCCTTCAGCAGGGCTTGTTCAGGGCTGATTAAGAGCAAGAAATCTGGTCAAATTTCCCCTCCCTAACATAGGGGCGCCCTATGCAACACCAGCTGACTCACTGACCCTATCCATCGAGACAGGTGGTGTGCTATTTACATAGGCTTGGTGGAAAATTTATTGAAATCTCATGGAAACAGAAAACAATTATCAGTTGCTTCTAAATATGTATGTTAAATGAGCTCCTACTCAGGAACACATATTTTAGTGTGGAATACTTCACTTGTAGTTTTTAATTTGAATTTTTTAATAAATTGAAAGCAGAAAAAAAACTTGTGCCATACGTACCAGATCCGCCAAAGATATGCATGTCTATTTGTTCCAGCAAGTATGTGAGAAAAGTATTAATTTGTGGAAGAAGACCCAGCAGGAAAATGACAGGGAAACACTGCGTGAACCCTGTAACAGAAGAGAGGACGAGGTGAGGACAACAGGAATAGAGAACGCGGCAAGGGCAACAGGATTGGAGGACTGAGAGAGAGAAACAGGAATGGAGAACATAGCCAGGGGAACAGGAATTGAGAACACAGTGAAGGCAACAGGAACAGAGAATACAGAGAGGGCAACAGGAATAGAGAATACAGAGAGGGCAACAGGAATAGAGGACACAGTCAGAGCTACAGGAACACCGGACAACAGCAAGGGCAACATGAAAGAGAACACAGCCAGGACAACAGGAGAGAGATCACTGTGAGAGTAAGAGGAGTAGAATCATAGGGTCTTACAACACAGAAGGAGGCCATTTGGACTGTTGTGCCTGTGTTGGCCCTTTGAAAGTGCTGTCCAATTTAGCCCCACACACCAGTTTTTTCTCCATAACCCTTCAAATTAGTTCTCTTCAAGTACATGTCCAATTGTCTTTTGAAAGTTCCTATGGAATCTTCCTATGCATACTTTCCAGAAGTGGTCACTGGATGGCAATCAGGAAGAGGAACTGTGTCTGTTCTTTTTCAGTCTCCTTAGGCCAGCACGCACAGTTCAAATGTATCCCTTCTCAGCTTGGATCAATTAACTTAGCCCAGTGCAGGATTGAACCCAGGAGCTTTCTGGTCTGTTTGGATCAGTATTGCATCCTGCAGCTAAATACAGTATATCATATGTCATGAAAACATGCTATGCCAAATGATTTTTTTCAATCCATTGGTTGGAAAACTAAATTAAACTTTAAAAATAAAGCAGGAGACAAATATCTTGAATTAAACTTTTAAAAAGAAAGCAGCTGAAAAGGCCACCGCAATGTGCATTGAAATACCTCACATTCCAAGGTATTGAGGTGGAGACGTATGCCTAAATAGCCCTCATCCAGAACAATGGCTTATGTAGTTTGAATGAGCTACCTGGAATTGTCTTCATTAGCAAGACATTCAAAGCCATCTTGCACATTAACACTGGTGGAGACAAGCCCTCAACCCCTAAACACTGAAACAATGAGACCCAAGAGAAATTGAAATTCTTACACTTGGGTCTCATTAAAGTGCAAAAGAGAATACACTGGGACAAACAATCTCTCCATCTGTGTGAAAACTTACAGTTTCGTTTGGCTAAAGCAAGCAAGCATCTGAATTTTAACCAATGCAGGATACAAGTGGGGGACTGTCTCTATCTCTCTCTCTCTCCAGGTAACGCTGTAAGGTTCGAACCCTGCCCGTGGGCTGCAAAACATCCAAGTCTCTCATGCTGCAGACAGAGACTCTGGGGAGAAAACCATCTACATCACTGTCTCCAAGAAAACCCTGAACCAGGTGGCCACCTCGACCAACAAGAAACTGCAGGACCACGAGTTCAGCTGGAAAACAAGTGAATTACCAGACTCCATGGACTATATATTCTTTAATTTGTTCTGTACTCTAATCCAACCAATCTATTCTTCTTCACTCTGGAACCTATTCATGTGTGTGTGATTCTCGTTTGTTTGTGTGCGTGTGTGAGAGAGAAAGGTGGAGCCTAGTTCATTATTTTACTTAGATCGGCTTTTAATTTTAAGTACAATAAACTAACCTCTTTCTTGTTTAAACTCATCAAAACCTGTCCGATTGGTTCTTTTATGATCATAGCACTCACTGAATTAGTAAACATATCCACTGTTTAAAAGAAATAAATCCTGTTGCAGTCAAGCAAGGAGAGGGACCAAAGGGGAGCCTTTCGATCCCTCCTCACATACATGTCATTTTAATTGATTGATCCAACAGAGCAAATACAATGTGTTCTCATTTGAAATCTGTCAGCTAGTACTGAAATATTCACTTAAGTATATATCACAACATTATTGTTGCCCAGCAGGTAGTAATGGCCCAGGCCCATTCCTGTGTTCCATAATATCTGTGTTGACATTTAACATCTATAACGCAATGGTTGCCATGGGCATGGGAACACTGAATAACCAAGTAAACTGATGATGGATTGTACAGAGATATTAATGCTTGATTTGTAAAACCTTCAAAGAGAAAGAGGTAAAAGAAATTATAATTTTGAGAGTTCATCCACTCCAGCGTTGAGAACTTGAGATGTGCTAATAGGATGTTGAGAAATCTGGGATAAGTATCAAATACTTGTCCATAACTTGCAAGACCAATAGCTGTATCCTGGGAAGGTCAGATAACAGGAATAGAGGAGAAAGTGAGGGCAACAAGAGAGAGAACACAATGTGGGCACCACAACTAGAAAACACTGAGTTTCAACAATTGAAGCTTCTCTGTTCCATAATATGAAATACTAAGGGAGAGCTCCACTGTCAGAAGGGCAGTACTGAGGAACTGCTGCACTGTCAGAGGGGCAGTACCAACGAAGTGCGACTATGTCAGAGGGGCAGTACTGAGGGAGCACTGCACTGTTGGAGGAACAACACTGAGGGAGTGCTGCATAGTAGGGAGGGAGTATTGAGGGATCGCTGCACTGTCACAGAGGGAGTACTGACGGAGCGCTACACTGTCACAGAGGGAGTACTGAGGGAGCGCTGCACTGTCAGAGAGGGAGTACTGAGGGAGCGCTGCACTGTCAGAGAGGGAGTACTGACGGAGCGCTGCACTGTCAGAGAGGGAGTACTGAGGGAGCGCTGCACTGTCAGAGAGGGAGTACTGAGGGAGCGCTACACTGTCAGAGAGGGAGTACTGAGGGAGCGCTGCACTGTCAGAGAGGGAATACTGACGGAGCGCTGCACTGTCAGAGAGGTAGTACTGAGGGAGAGCTGCACTGTCAGAGAGGGAGTACTGACGGAGCGCTGCACTGTCAGAGAGGGAGTACTGACGGAGCGCTGCACTGTCAGAGAGGGAGTACTGAGGGAGCGCTGCACTGTCAGAGAGGGAGTACTGAGGGAGCGCTGCACTGTCAGAGAGGGAGTACTGAGGAGGCGCTGCACTGTCAGAGAGGGAGTACTGACGGAGTGCTGCACTGTCAGAGAGGGAGTACTGACGCACTGTCAGAGAGGGAGTACTGAGGGAGCGCTGCACTGTCAGAGAGGGAGTACTGACGGAGCGCTGCACTGTCAGAGAGGGAGTACTGACGGAGCGCTGCACTGTCAGAGAGGGAGTACTGACGGAGCGCTGCACTGTCAGAGAGGGCGTACTGGCGGAGCGCTGCACTGTCAGAGGGGGAGCACTGAGGGAGCGGTGCACTGTCAGAGAGGGAGTACTGAGGGAGCGAGTACTGACGGAGCGCTGCGCTGTCAGAAAGGGAGTACTGACGGAGCGCTGCACTGTCAGAGAGGGAGCACTGAGGGAGTGCTGCACTGTCAGAGAGGGAGTACTGACGGAGCGTTGCACTGTCAGAGAGGGAGTACTGACGGAGCGCTGCACTGTCAGAGAGGGAGTACTGAGGGAGTGCTGCACTGTCAGAGAGGGAGTACTGACGGAGTGCTGCACTGTCAGAGAGGGAGTACTGACGGAGCGCTGCACTGTCAGAGAGAGAGTACTGACGGAGCACTGCACTGTCAGAGAGGGCGTACTGAGGGAGCGAGTACTGACGGAGCGCTGCACTGTCAGAGAGGGAGCACTGGGGGAGCGAGTACTGACGGAGCGCTGCACTGTCAGAGAGGGAGTACTGACGGAGCGCTGCACTGTCAGAGAGGGAGCACTGAGGGAGTGCTGCACTGTCAGAGAGGGAGTACTGACGGAGCGCTGCACTGTCAGAGAGGGAGCACTGAGGGAGTGCTGCACTGTCAGAGAGGGAGTACTGACGGAGCGCTGCACTGTCAGAGAGGGAGTACTGACGGAGTGCTGCACTGTCGGAGAGGGAGTACTGAGGGAGCGAGTACTGACGGAGCGCTGCACTGTCAGAGAGGGAGTACTGACGGAGCGCTGCACTGTCAGAGAGGGAGCACTGAGGGAGCGAGTACTGACGGAGCGCTGCACTGTCAGAGAGGGAGTACTGACGGAGCGCTGCACTGTCAGAGAGGGAGCACTGAGGGAGTGCTGCACTGTCAGAGAGGGAGTACTGACGGAGCGCTGCACTGTCAGAGAGGGCGTACTGAGGGAGCGCTGCACTGTCAGAGAGGGAGTACTGACGGAGTGCTGCACTGTCAGAGAGGGAGTACTGACGGAGCGCTGCACTGTCAGAGAGGGAGCACTGAGGGAGTGCTGCACTGTCAGAGAGGGAGTACTGAGGGAGTGCTGTACTGTAGGAGCACTGCATTTTTAATCAGCTTTACAGAAAAATTCATCCTTCAGGGGGTTCATCAGTAAAAGCGACTTACCTCCTCCAAAGCCATTGCAACCTATTGTTTGAATGTTGTTGAAAATTTAAATAGCAGCTTCTGTCAACATGAATTTGATCAGGTGACTACATTGTAAAATTTGGTGAAGATTGAAACAGCTCAAGTTAATTTGCTTGCAATTTTTTTCAGATAGAGTAAGACAGAACTTGGATTTATAAAACACCATTCACAACCTCAGAGTGCCCGAAGGGATTCACAGATAATTAATTACTATTTTTGAAGTATTATCAGCAGCCAATTTGTACACAGCAAAGCCTCAAAAACAGCACTTAAATAAATTATGCATTCATAATGATATTAGTTGAGGGCTAAATATTGGCCAGGATATTACATAGTATTTATAGCACAGAAACAAGCCATTTGAACCAACTGGCCTATACCAGTATTTATGCTCCACATGAGCCTCCTTCAACCCCTCTTCATTTCACCCTATCAGCATATCCTTCTATTCCTTTCTCCCCCATTTGCTTATCCAGCTTCACCTTAAAGGCATCTATGCTATTCGTCTCAACCACTCCCTGTGGTAGTGAGTTCCACATCCTTACCATTATCTGGATAAAGATGTTTCTCCTGAATTCCCTACATCCATGGTTAACTAAAGAAGTTAAGGAAAGCATCAAACTTAAGGAAAAGGCATATAATTGCGCAAAGATGAGTGGCAGGTCAGATGATTGGTCAGAATATAAAGAACGGCAGAGAATGACTAAAAGGTTAATGAGGAGAAAGAAATTAGAGCACGAGAGGAAACTAGCTAGAAATATAAAAACAGATAGCAAGAGTGTCTACAGGTATTTAAAAAGGAAAAGAGTAAGTAAAGTGAGTGTTGGTCCTCTAGAGAGTGAGAATGGGGAGCTAATAGTAGATAATAAGGAAATGGCAGAAATGAAATGAACAAATATTTTGCTACTGTCTTCACTATAGAGGATACAAAAAACATTCCAGTAATAGCTGTAAATCAGGAGGTGGAAGGAAGAGAGGAACTTGATGAAATTACAATCACCAGGAGGTAGCACTGAGCAAACTGATGGAGCTGCGGGCTGACAAGTCCCCGGGTCCTGATGGACTTCATCCTAGGGTCTTAAAAGAGGTGGCTAATGAGGTAGTAGATGCATTGGTGGTAATTTTCAAAATTCGTCGGCTTCTGGAAAGGCTCCATCAGACTGGAAAGTAGCAAATATACTCCCACTTTCAAGGGGTTGGGGGTGGGGGGAGTGGGGTGGGTGGTGCGGGGGAGGCAGAAAACAGGTAACTATAGGCCAGTCAGCTTAACGTCTGTCATGGGGAAGGTGTTAGAATCGATCGTTAAGGAGGCTATAGCTGGGCACTTAGAAACTCAAGGTAATTGAGAATAGTCAGCATGGTTTTGTGAAAGAGAAATCATGTTTAACCAATTTATTGGAGTTCTTTGAAGGAGTAACATGCGCTGTGGATAAAGGGGAGCCCGTTGACATACTGTACTTGGATTTCCAGAAGGCATTTGGAAAGTGCCACATAAAAGGTTATTCACAAAGTAGGAGCTCATGGTGTCGGGGGTAACATATTAGCATGAATAGAAGATTCACTGGTTGGCAGAAAACAGGCAGTATGCATAAATGGGTCCTTTTCTGAATGGCAGGACGTGACAAGTGGAGTCCCGCAGGGGTCTGTGCTGGGGCCTCAACTTTTTACAATTTATATCAATGACTTAGACGAGAGCAGCGATGGCATGGTAGCTAAACTTGCAGATGACACAAAGATAGGAAGGAAAGTATGTTGTGAAGATGACATAAGGAGGTTGCAGACCAACATATATAGGTTGAGTGAGTGGGCAAAAATCTGGCAGATGGAATATAATGTAGGAAATGTGAAGTTGTTCACTTTGGCAGGAAGAATAAAAAAGCAGAGTATTTCTTCAACAGAGAATGACTACAGAATTCTGAGGTGCAGAGGGATCTCGGTGTTCTAGGTGCATGAGTCACAAAAAGTTAGTATGCAGGTACAGCAAGTAATAAAGAAGACTAATGGAATGCTCTCCTTTATTACGAGAGGAATTGAAAATAAAAGTAAGGATGTTATATTTCAGTTATACAGGGCATTGGTGAGACCACATTTCAAATACTGTGTGCAGTTTTGGTCTCATTTAAGGAAGGATGTAAATGTGTTGGAGGCGGTTCAGAGGAGGTTTACTAGATTGATACCTGGAATGAGCAGATTGTCTTATGAGGAAAGATTGGACAGACTGGGCTTGTTTTCACTGGAGTTTAGAAGAGTGAGGGGAGACTTGATTGAAGTTTATAAGATCCTGAACGGTCTTGACAAGGTGGATGTGGAAAGGATGTTTCCTCTTGTGGGTGAGTCCAGAACTAGGAGGCACTGTTTTAAAATTAGGGGGTCGCCCTTTTTAGGACAGAGATGAGGAGAATTTTTTTCTCTCAGAGGGTTGTGCGACTTTGGAACTCTCTGCCTCAGAAGGTGGTGGAGGCGGGGTCATTGAATATTTTTAAGGCGGAGGTAGATTCTTGCTAGGCAAGGGAATCAAAGGTTATCAGGGGTAGATCGAATTAGAGACACAAACAGATCAGCCATGATTTTGTTGAATGGCGGAGCAGGCTCGAGGGGCCGAATGGCCTACTTCTCCTGCTAATTCATATGTTTGTATGTATGTTCATATTTCTCGCCTCTAGTTTTGGATTCCCCCACAAATGGAAACATCATCTCTACATCTACCTGATCGAGCCCTTTCATAATTTTAAAGACCTCAGTCAAGTCACCCCTTAGCCTGCTCTTTCTCAGAGAAAAGAGCCGCAGTCTGTTCAGTCTTTCCTGATAGTTTTAACCTCAGGAGAACTCCCATGCTCCTCTAAGAATAACATCTCATCTGAAAGACAGCCCCTCCGACAGTGCAGCACTCCTTCACTACTACCCCTACAATAATACAGCACTCTTTTAGTACAGCCCCAACAATGCAGCATTCGCTCAGTACTGCCTCTCCAACATTGCAGCACTCCCATAGTACTGCACTGGGAGTGTCAGCCTAAATTTTGTGCTCAAGAATCTGTAGTGCGATTTGAACCCACGACCTTCTAACTTCAAAGGGAGAGTGCTACCCACAGAGACAAGGATGAAATGTATAGCAAGAGTAGACAAACTGATAGGGTTAATATAGCAACAACAACGTATATTTATATTGCACTTTTAACATAATAAAATGTCCCAAGGCACTTCACAGGAGCATTATCAAACAAAATATGACACCGAGTCACAAAAGAGATATTAGGTCAGATGACTAAAAGCTTGGTCAAAGAGGTAGGTTTGAAAGAGTGCCTTAAAGGAGGAAAGCGAGGTGGAGAAGCAGAGAGGTGTAGGGAGGGTATTTCAGAGGTTGGGGCCGAGGCAATGGAAGGCATGGCCACCAACGGTGGAGCAATTGAAATCAGGGATGCACAAGAGGCCAGAATTAGTTTTGTTGCCAAAAAAAGTCGTAAGCAGAGGATTAGGAGAATTTAAGAATCCAGCAAAGGAGGACCAAGAAATTGATAAAGAAAGAGAGAATAAAATATGAATGTAAGCTGGCCAGAAATATAAATACAGATTGTAAAAACTTCTATACGTATATAAAAAGGAAAAAATTGGCAAAGACAAATGTGGGTCCATTACAGGCAGAAACAGGAGAATTTATAATGGAAAATAGAGAAATGGCACAGAAGCTAACTAATTACTTTGTGTCTGTCTTCATGGAAGAAGATACAAGAAGTTGCCCTGAAATACTTGAGATCCAAGGGTCCAGTGAGAATGAGGAACTGAAAGAAATTAGGATTAGTAAAAAAGAAGTATTGGAGAAACTAATGGGACTGAAAGTTGACAAATCCTCAGGACCCGATGATTTTCATCCTAGAGTGTTGAAAGAGATGGCCAGAGAGATAGTGGATGCATTGGTGATCGTCTTTCAAAATTCTAAATATTCTGCAATGGTGCCTGCAGATTGGAAGGTTGCAAATGTAACCCCACTGTTTAAGAAAGGAGGGAGAGAGAAAACGGGGAACTACAGACCTGTTAGCCTGACATCAGTAGTAGCAAAAATACTAGAATCTATTATAAAGGATGTGATTACTGGACACTTAGAAAATAATGGTCAGCTTGGGCAGAGTCAACATGGATTTATGAAGGGGAAATAATGTTTCACAAACTCGTTAATAGCTTTTTGAGGATATTACTAGCAGAATGGATAAGAGGGAGCCAGTGGATGTGGTGTATTTGGACTTTCAGAAGGCTTCTGATAAAATCTCACATAGGAGGTTACTAAGCAAAATTAAAGCACATGGGATTGGTGGTAATATACTAGCATGGATTGGGTAACAGGCAGAAAACAGAGATAGGAATAAATGGGTCATTCTCAGGTTGGCAGGCTGTGACCAGTGGGGTACCGCATGGATCAATGCTTGGGCCCCAGCTGTTTACAATCTATATCAAGGATTTGGATGTGGGGACCAACTGTAATATTTCCAAATTTGCGCTTGACACAAAACTAGGTGGGAATGTGAGTTCTGAGGAGGATACAAAGAGGCTTCAAGGGGATTTGGACAGGCTGTGTGAATGGGCAAGAACATGGCAGATGAAATATAATGTGGATAAGTGTGAGGTTATCCACTTTGGTAGGAGGAACAGAAATGCAGAGTATTTCTTAAATGGTGAGAGATTGATGTCCAAATGGACCTAGATGTCCTTGTTCATAAGTCGCTGAAAGCTAGCATGCAGCTGCAGCAAGCAATTAGGAAAACAAACAGTATGTTATCCTTTATCGTAACAGGGTTTGAGTACAGGAGCAAAGAAGTCTTGCTTTAATTGTATAGAGCATTGGTGAGGCCGCACCTATATATTGTGTGCAGTTTTGGTCCCCTTGCTTGAAGAAGGATATACTTGTCATGGAGGGAGTGCAGCAGAGGTTCACCAGACTGATTCCTGGGATGGTGGATTGTCCTATGAGGAGAGATTGGGCCTGTATTCTCTGGAGTTTAGAAAAATGAGGGGCAATCTCATAGAAACTTACAAAATTCTTAAAGGGATAGACAGGGTAGATGCAGAAAGGATGTTTCCCCTGGCTATGGGGTCTAGAAACAGGGGATCTGAGAACCATCTCAGAATAAAAAGCAAGCCATTTAGGACTGAGATGAGGAGGAACTTCTTCACTCAGAGGGTGGTGAATCTTTGGAATTCTCTGCCCCAGAGGGTGGTGGAAGCTCAGTCACTGAGTAAGTTCAAGACAGAGATCGATAGATTTCTAGTTGCTAATGACATCAAGGGATATGGGGATAGTGCGGGAATATGGCATTGAGGTAGATGATCAGCCATGATCTAGAATGGCAGAGCGAGCTCGAAGGGCTGAATGGCCTACTTCTGCTCCTATGTTCCTAGAGGAGTGCAGATATCCTGGAGGAGATTACAGAGATAGGGAGAGGCGATGCCATGGAGGGATTTGAAAGCAGGTGAAAAGTAGATGAACAAGCAGGAGCCAGAGAGAGAACAAGGTTGGGGTGTGGAAGAAAACGAGGAAGACAGTCTCTGTGACCCAATGCAACACAGCACATCAGAACCTCTCAAACCACAACAACTAAAGGATGCAACAATTCCCCCTCCAGCCTCCTCTGGCAACTGTGTTTGGTGGGTTCACTGATGGTTGAAAGGACCTTCTCTCCACACAGTCATGGCTCCAGACCTCCTGGACCCACTGGTCAGGCTCAGACCCATCCAGGAAGCATGCCCTAGCCATTCCTGATCATGTTAACCATGATAGATGTGTCAGCTGTGGCTTAGTTGGTAGCACTCTGGAAACTACATCCTTCTGACTCAGAGATAAGTCCCATTTCATAGACCTAGGCACATAATCCAGACTGACTCCCAATGCAGTACTGAGGGAATGCTGCACTGTTGGGGTTGCCAACTTCAGATAAGAAGTTAAACTGAGGCCCCCTATCTGCCCTCTCAGGTGGATCGAAAAGATCCCATGTCTAATATTAGAAGAAGAGCAGGGGAGTTCTCTACCTGTTGTCCTGACCAATATTTATCCCTCAATCAACATCAATTAAACAGATTATCTGGTCATTATCACATTGCTGTTTGTGGAATCCTGATGTGCACTAATTGGCTGCTGCGTTTCCAACACTACAACAGTGATAACATTTCAAAATACTTCATTGGGATGCCCTGAGGTTGTGAAAGAAACTACAGAAATCTTGCTTCTTCTTATGTTGGGTCATCTACAGAATCAGAGCACTCTCTTCAGCAAGGTCTTATAGTTTTCTCCCATCACAAAGAATTTCCCCTCAGCCAATAGACTGGAGGTTACAGGGCTCCACCCTGTCCACCAGACTCCACGCCCTCTACCAGACTCCAACCCCTGTCCACCAGACTCCTCCCCCTCCACCACACTCCAATCCCTCCACTAGACTCCACCCCCTCCACTAGACTCCACCCCCTCCACCACACTCCCACCCCCCCAATCAGACTCTCCGTTCCTCCAGACACCTTCCCCACCGGACCCCTCCCGCCTCGAGCAGACTTCCCACTTCTACCAGATTCCCTCCTTGGCCAGAGAGCACCCACTGTGCTCCTCTCTTAAATTCGTTACCACATTTTCTAGATTACAGCTTCAAAAGTACTTCACTGGTTGTAAAAGGTGCTATAGAAATGCAAATTCTTTCCTTTCTTTATGGCAGACAACTTTGACAGCGAAAGCTAAAAAGATCCCATCTTCAATGTCGAAAATCAGGTTTTTCATTATTTAAAGACCTTCCCTTAAGTTATATCTCCGTCTACATTTACATCTTCTTTACTAAAGCAAAATAGGGACTTTAGAATATCTGGAAAAAGGATCATTCTATTTATGATCAGAGCTTCTGTCTAAGACAAATATGAAGAGTTTCTTCTTCAGTTTTGCTCTACAGGGTCTCAAATTCTGGGATAGTGTGTTTCCTTATTAAACTACCTGGAGGGTCACAGGCAAGAACCATATCATATCCAAGGATATGCAGAAGATATCACAGTATTGTTGGACAGGCTGTTTGAATTGTCCTACCATTCAGTTGCCTAGGGTCTAAGCTCCCTTCCCAAACCTCTCCGACTCATTAACTCTCTCTTCCTTTAAGACTCTCCTTAAAACCTAGCTCTTTGAACAAGCTTTTGGTCGTCTGTCCTGGTATCTTATATGGCTCAGTTGAATACAGTAACTTGCTTAATGCTCCCAGGACATTGTGTACACACATACGGTTAATAATCTGGGTCCTGTTGCCACCAAAAGCAGATGGCGACACATTTGCACAAATATTTGCAGATCCGCAGCTATGGATCACTGAAGATTATTCTGTACAAACAAAAATAAAATTCTGGACAAGATATACTTCATCTGGTCTGGCTTCAGTTTCTGGCAATAATTTCTGCCAGCTCCAGTCACAGCACCTTTCCACAATTCCCTAAGCGATGTCAGTTCATATCTCTTTTGTCAAAGCAGGGAATGTTGTTGATTTCCTCAAGAAAAATTCTTTCACATACATCTCTATGTGAATCCCGACTCTACTTATATTAGAAGACACAGCAATATTACAGAGTTCACACTAAAAACAAAACCTTTAATCTGATATGTCACTTGGCTGTACAAAAACATCATCTTGTTTCTGTGGAGAGTCAAATGGACATTAGCTTCTCATCTTACCTAAAGCTACAGATAATACTGAATGCAACAAAATTAGATGCATAGAATTGGCAGCAATGGTACATACAGCTCGTAGCAATGGATAGGAAATGACAGGCACTAGTTCCCAATAATAGCATATTTCTCCTTGACTGCTGGGCATGTCTGGTGGGCTATTGTTAGTGACATCTATAGTTCCACTTTGGCATTTCCCCCAATTCTTTCTGTGCTGAACTGTGTTTTAATAATCTCAAGTGCAGTGAACAATTAGAATCGGAGCATGCGTTTTTTTTAAACTGATCTTGTAGCACTCTTGTCTCCGAGGCAGAAGATTATGGGTTCAAGTCCCACTCCAGAAACTTGAGCACAATATATAGATTGACATTCCAGTGCTGTACTGAGGGAATGCTGCACTGTTGGAGGTGCCGTCTTTCAGATCAAACGTTAAACCGAGGCCCTGACTGCCCTCTTAGCTGGAGATATAAAAGATCTCACAGACACTATTCAAAGAATAATAGAAGAGCTCTTTCTGGTGTCCTGGCTAATATTCATCCCTCAACCTACAGCTTATCTGGTCATTATAACATTGCTGTTTGTGGGAGCTTGCTGTGCCCACATCGGTTTCTGTGTTTCCTACATTATAATAGGGACTGCACTTCAAGACCGCATGTCATTGGCTGTACAGCATTTTGGGAGGTAGGGAAAGATGCTTTACAAGTGCAAGTCTTTCTTCCTTTCTTTCTTTCAATTTGTAGCAATGTATTTACAGATATTTAATGAATGAAGATGTCAGCAAAGAGACCACAGCTTTGTAAGATTACCACAGCGAGCACTGCAACCAACACTTTAATGGTTAAACATACAATTATACGTGTTAACTCACCAATAATAAAATCTCTGGCAGTAGCAAAGTTTTCTGGCGATATTAATCTGATTCCATACAAAGTAAGAGTTGGAAGTCGAGTGCATTTACTCCCAAGATCCAAAACCCACACAAGGCTACAGCAGATGGAAAAATAAATAGATCTGCTGTATGCGACAATTCTATTGTGTCCCTGGGAGAAACATGAGGAAAAACACAGGCTGTTACAAAAGTATATGGAATCCTTTATTAACAGATTATAGAATACAAAAGCAAGGAAGTTATGCGAAACCTATATAAAGCAATTATGATGGGAATCACACCTGCCAAAAGGAAACATATTAATTTCATCATATGGGACACTGCTTGAAACTTTTTTACTGGGTATTGCAAATAACTTGTTTAAAAAAGCAAAGCTGAACGGTTGTCAAAACATGGTTGCACATTTGCACTCTGACAGGGGCTGGCTGAGAGACATGATTGGAGAGACAATGGGGTGATCTTTGATTCAATTAACAAGATTGGTCTGGGCAATAGTGGTCATCAACATCCTTTGACTGTGTAAAAGCCAGAACTCCATCCCCCACCAAATGTCTGGAAAGCTTTGAAATCCATCAACCCTCCAAGAAGCTGCTGTTTCAAACAAAGAGATAGTCACATCATCTACCTGCTGGCTAGACTGGTGCTTTTTGAATTGTGCCTCACAGAAAGGAGACAGACTACAACTGATTTGGCAGAAGAAAAGTCTCTCTCTCTCTCTGTTTCTCTCTCCAGCAAAGTCCCAGGCAACCCACGATGGCAGCTTACACTTTAAGACTACAGACAAAGCCCCTCTTAGGCCTTCTGGTACCAGAGAAACATGTCTGGAATTGTGTACGTGGCCCCAGCAGGGACTCCCAGACCTTAACTTCAATCAAGGACATTACATCAAGGACAAAAAGAACAGTACCTGTTTTCCATTTATTGCCAACTCCACTTCAACCCCCCCACTAATTCTTTCTTCCCCTCTGTATCTATTTGTGTTTACGTGCCTCTCATCTTCATGAGAGGGTGGTTGCGTCACGTATATTAGCAGTTTTAACCAGGTTAGAGTGATAAGGCTAATAAACTTACATCTTTCTTGTTTAAACCTAAGAAAACCTGTCTGATTGGTTCATTTGCAATTGTAATGAGAGTGCAGTGAGCAAAGGTAAGCTAAAATCACTATGTTTTAAAAGATAAACCCTGTTACAACCAAACCAGAGAAGGGGCAAGAGGGGAGCCTGAGACCCTTTCCTCACCTGGTCGTAACATAAATTTGGGGGCTCTAGTCCAAGATTGGACCCACAGACAAATGAGAAATTTGAAGTGGGAAATCAAATTGATCCCAATCAAAAGAGAAAAAACTTTAATACAGGTTTTCTTGTGGTTTTTGTGCTAGAATACTTACATGTCCGCAACCGAAGCCAGTACCTCCTCAAGCCAGGGTGAAGTAATTTGCGATAAGTTAAAGGCACTATCTATGGAGGAGTTGAGGAATATGGCCGAGCACTGTGGGATCACTTTCCGTGCCAAAACCAGGGAATCCAAACTCCTGAGACTAGTGGCCAACCATTTTCCCCTTGAACCCGAAGAATCAAAGTCAGCGTTAGAAATAAACTCCGACAGGGTAATATTAGCAGAGATACAATTGGAACAGAGGAAACTTGAATTAGAAGACAGGGAAAGGGAGAGAGAGGAGTGAGAAAAAGAGAAACAGGAGGGAGAGAGAGAGAGAGAGTGAGAGAGAGAGAACTTTCCAGAAGGAACAGGATGAAAGGGAGCTACGGTGGCTTGAGTTAGCTGGGGGGCGGCAGAGTAATCCCAGTGAAAGCATGAAGAATATAAGTAATTCGGGACCCGTGCTGAACTTTTAAAATTTTCCCAATTGATCCCAAAATTCAATGAGGGAGACCTGGAAGCATTTTTTGTATCTTTTGAGAAATTTGCAAGGCAATTCAAATGGCCAGCTGAGAGCTGGCCCCTCCTGCTGCAAAGCAAGTTAACAGGAAAAGCCCATGAGGTTTATTCCCTGTTGCCAGACGAAAGGTCATCAAATTATGAACTGACAAAAGTGCTGTTCTCAGGGCATATGAGCTAGTATCGGAAGCCTACCACCAGAAGTTCCGAACCCTCTGGAAACAAGCTGACCAAACTTACTTGGAGTTTGAGAGGAGTAAGCAGCTGGTTTTTGACCAGTGGTTGAAGGCTCTTAAAAGTACAGCCCACATATGAAAATCTCAGAGAGGCAATTCTCCTCGAGGAATTTAAAAACTCATTCCCACTCTCTATAAAGACCCATGTAGAGGAACAAAAAGTACATAATGCAAGGCAAGCCTCAATTCTGGCTGATGAGTTTGCTCTAATATACAAGTCGGTCCCCCTGGGGAAAACATTTCCTAGTCACTCACCCCCACAAACCCGAAAAGGACAAAGGGTGAGAAGGTGACAGGAGCCCAAGCAGTCCTGGGGGAGAACGAAAAGCAGGTCACACAGGGGCCCTCCTCAAGCCAAAAGAGATAGTGCTGAAAGTAGGAGTGAGACCCGGAGGCCTGTGTGCTTCCATTGTAATAAGGCAGGTCACCTCAGAGTTCACTGCTGGAAATTACAGGGAAAGCCTGTAGGGTTAATCAGGGCACACCCGCTCAGTAAAGAAGAAAAGACCCTGATGGAAAGCGCAGCCGAGCAGGCTGTGGCTTTAACTGCAGCAGCAGTAAGACCCAGAAAACATACTGCTGTGGGTGCAGGAAAATTTAATAGGATCCCTGAAGATTATAAGGATTTTGTATCTGAAGGGAGAGTAACCCCATACCCGTTGAATGGGGCAAGTAAGCCCATAGTCATACTCAGGGATACAGGGGCCACCAGATCCTTTTTGCTGGGAAAAGACATGACCTTTCCCCCAGAGTGTGCAGTAACCACCAGAACGGTGGTGAATGGTATTGGAAGGCAGTGTATGCCTGTGCGACCTAGTTTCAGGACCGGTGACCATAGGGATTGTCCCTAGTTTGCCTGCGGATGGGGTTGACCTGCTCCTAGGTAATGACCGAACGGGTGCGAGGGTGGTAGCTTCCCCAGTAGTGAAAGAGAGACCGAAGGAGGTCAGAGAGACAGGGCAGTGGCAGGAGACAGTCCCCTGCAGTTCCCCTGACTGTGTAGTGGCTTGGGCCATGGCCAAACCAGCTCCCCCAGAGGAGACTGAATTGGCACTGCAGACAGATGACCATGCTGTCTGTCTGAAACTTTCTTTGGTAAGTTAGAGGACCCAGGGAATGGATTAAATGGATCTTCCCTAGCTGAGGCTCAGAGCTGACCCAGTATTGAGAAAGTTAGCACAGGCTGCCCAGACTGAAATTGAAGCAAAGGGAGTCCCTGATTGCTACTATTTAAAAACTGAAGTACTGATGATGAAATGGTGCTCTCCTCACAGACCTGAGGACAAAGAGTGCACAGTGGTTCACCAGTTAGTGGTGCCGCAGAGGTATGGAGAGAAACATTAAGAATGGCCCATGAGTTGGCAATGGCTGTACATGTCGGTATACAAAAAACCAAAGCCCGCATAAGATAGCGGTTTGACCGGCCAAAACTCCACAAGGATGTGGTGGAGTACTGTAGAAGTTGCCACATGTACGAGGTTGAGAGGAAACCCCAACCTGTAGTGAAATCTGCATCCCTAATTCCTGTATCAGCTTTTAGGAAATCCTCCAGCAGAAAGCTGGCGAATTGTAAGGGAACACTGCCGAGAACAAAAGGGGTCAGACAGGCACAGGTCTGGCAGAGCATTAGAGAGGAACGGAACAAAAATGACAAAGAGGACAGGTTAAAGGAGGTTCAGGAAGATTCCCAAATGAAAACCCCTGCTGTCTGGTCAGCCAACCCTGAAATATTGGAAAAATTAGAGCCCACATCCTCCTATGTAAATGCAGACAACAGAAGCACCCTACCAGGGCTACTAACAGCATTTGTAGAAACTTGCAGGGATAAAGGAAGTCCTCAAGAGGGCAGAGAAACAATGAGGGTGATGCCTCACCTAGTCAAAGTGCCACAGGGGTGTGCAGTGGTGTTTGAACAAATACCTGTAAGCAAGAGTGTCCCAGAGGACGAAGGGAAGATTAGCCAAGAATTCTCCCCCACAGTCAGGAGAAAAAGGAACCAACAATACTCTGAAGTAAGCAGCACTTGGATGACTCACCAGAGCACTGAAAGTGAGATCAGAGTGAATCAACTCACTGCTGACTCCCATTATCAGAGTTCCAACCCAGAGCTAATTAAATCTAACTGCCTGGGAGGGTGGTAGAGGCGGGTTGCCTCACATCCTTTAAAAAGTACCTGGATGAGCACTTGGCACATCATAACAGTCAAGGCTATGGGCCAAGTGCTGGCAAATGGGATTAGGTAGACAGGTCAGGTGTCTTTAATGCATCAGTGCAGACTCGATGGGCCGAAGGACCTCTTCTGCACTGTATTATTCTGTGATTCTGTGTGATTCTGTGAATTCCCCTGCAGACCCCAACAGGAACAAAGGCACCCTAGACAATTATGGAAATGTGCAAATCTCAAACCTCCCCAAAAATCATATGTCTATTGGGATGCCCATTTCCAACTTATTGCAAGCTGATATTAAAGAAACTTTGAACCCCTTGGGCAACATATTACTATCTCATACCCAGCTCAAGGGACAAGGGGCAGTCTAAAGCAGCACTGCTACAAAGGAAAAGACAGGCTGAAACAATTATTAAGATTTCTGAATGGATGAGAATGAATGAGAGAAATGCATGTGTGCTTTTCTGTATTTTCTCTTCCTTCTAATTTATCATGAAATGCTTCCCTAAAATAGCATTTCATTCGGCATGGGGCGGAGGTGTGACGGAAATCACACCTGCCAAACGGAAACATATTAGTTTTGTCATATGGGACACTGCTTGAAACTTTTCTACTGGACATTGCAAATAACTTGTCTAAAAAAAGCAGAACTGAGCAGCTGAAAACATTTGGTTGCACATTTGCAGTCTGAGGACAGGGGCTGGCTAAGAGACATGAATGGAGAGACAATGGGGGTGACCCTTGATTCAATTAACAAGTTTGGTCAGGGCAATAGTGGTGATCAACATTCTTTGACTGTGTAAGAGCCAGAACTCCACCCCCCACCGAGTGTGTCTGGAAAGCTTTGAAATCCAACAACCCTCCAAGAAGCTGCTGTTTATAACAAAGAGATGGTCACCTGCTGGCCAGACTGGGGCTTTTTGAATTGTGCCTCACAGAAAGGAGACTGACTGCAACTGACTGGCAGAAGAAAAGTCTCGCTCTCTCTCTCTGTCTCTCTCTCCAGCAAAGTCCCAGGGAACCCACAGTGGCAGCTTATACTTCAAGACTACAGACAAAGCCCCTCTCGGCCTTCTGGTACCAAAGAAACAAGTCTGGAATTGTGCACGTGGCCCCAGCAAGGACTCCCAGACCTTAACCTCAATTAAATACATTACATCAAGGACACAAAGGACACTATCTGTATTTCATTTATTGCTAACACTACTTAAACACCACACCCCCCCCCAATTCTTTTCTCCCCTCTGTATCTATTTGTGTGTATGTGCCTCTCATATGCATGCGAGGGTGGTCGCATCGCGTATTTTAGTAATTTTAATCGGGTTAGAGTGTTAAGCCTAATAAACTTACATCTTTCTTGTTTAAACCTAAGAAAGCCTGTCTGATTGATTCATTTGCAATTGTAATGAGAGTGCAGTGAGCAAAGGCTCACTGAGGTGGTAAGTTAAAATCACTGTGTTTTAAAAGATAAACCCTGTTACAGCCAAAAAAGAGAAGGGGCAAGAGGGGAGCCTAAGATCCCTTCCTCACCCGGTTGTAACACAATCATCACCGGAGTATTGTGTTCAGTTCTGGACATAACATATTAGAAAGGATGTCAAGGCCTTGGAGAGGGATGAGGGACTTTAGTTTCGTGAGAGACTGGCAATGCTGGGATTGTTCTTCTTAGAGCAGAGAAGTTAAGGGGAAACCTATGAATGCTGGACTTTGTAACATGATTGTGTTTTAAAAACTGTGATTTTTAAAAGTTTAAGATGGAGTCAAAGAAGTTAGGTGACCTCACATCAACTCTGCTTAAAGACAAGATGGAAATTTTAGTTACCAGACAACAGAGAACACAGATCGAAGACATTTTTTAAAAAGCAGAGTCTGCAGGAGTATAACACCTGAAGAACAATGAGTTTCACCCTCCCAGACTTTCAGATCATAAACAAGGAGTCAGTGATTCTGAGGATGTGAATGTGCAGGGCAGCTGCTAACACCTGGAAACAATGGAAAGCCGGGTGGTTCTGCTGTAGTCAGACTAGTGGACTTTGCACATTGGCAAAGGACAATGGGCTATTGACTTTTGATTCCAGATAAATTCAACAGATTTTTCTCAAGGCAAACAGGCTGTAAAGAAGACCAGCAGTTGCAACCCCAGAGCAGGCTTTAAAGAAGACAACCAAGTGAGAGAGAGGGAACACCTGCTCTCAGATGGTTGCTAGAGCAAAAAGCTGCAAAGACTTGAACCTGTTTTGAAAATTGAGGTTTGCATAAAAGTAAAAGATCAACAGGATCACCAGGGATCACCTTATTCACGGACATCCAGTTCAAAAGTGCTCAGAGAAGTGAGCAAAGAGGACATTGACTTTGAGAAAAGTCTGGGAAATCCAACCCATTGAAACTGGGAGGAGTTTGAGACTTTTAACCGCTAAGATTTCGCCATCAAAGAGGACTGTGTAACGTATAAGTGTACTGTGAGGTCTAAGAGTTTTAGTAAGTGAAGAAAATACCTTTCTCTGTAATAAAAGCAAAATACTGTGGATGCTGGAAATCTGAAATAAAAACAAGAAACGCTGGAAACACTCAGCAGGTCTGGCAGCATCGGTGGAGAGAGAAGCAGAGTTAACGTCCTTTGGTTACCCTCCTGCCATTAGAAGTTCTGAAGAAGCGTCACTGACCTGAAACGTTAATCTTTCTCTGTAATTTGGGGTATCAGCTACTTACAAAGTACTATTTAGTTAATGAGAATTTCTTTAAGTTTAGTTGTTACACTAAAAGTCTTAAAACGTGAAATCTCGTCGTGTAATTCTATAAACTGGTCTGGAGATTCATATCTTGTATTTCAATATTAACGGTCTCTCTGAGGTTGTAACACTTAACAGAGGTGTTCAAAAATTTTGACGGGTTGAGGCCTGTGCTGGCTCTTTGAAAGAGTTGTCCAATTAATCCCAGTCTCCTGCTCTTTCCCGTTGCCCTGCAATATTTCCCGCTTCAAGTATTTATCCAATTCTCTTTTAAAAGGTACTACTGCATCTGCTTCCACCACCTTTTCGGGCAGTGAGTTCCAGATCACAACAACTCGCTGCATGAAAAACTTTCTCCTCATCTCCCCGAGTTCTTTTGCCAATTATTTTAAATCTATGTCCTTTGGTTACCCTCCTGCCATTAGAAATAGTTTCTCCTTACCTACTCTATCAAAACCCTCAACATTTTGAACACTTCTATTCAATGTTCCCTTAACCTTCTTTGCTCCAAGAACAATCCCAGCTCCTTTGGTCTCTCCACTTTCATCATGGTGGCTGTGCTAAATTAGCACACAAGGATGCTTAACCCCCCCCAAACCATGCCCCCACCCCCCCACCCAGAGTGGAGTCCTACTGGCGGCAGCAGCTCTCTGTGTCATCATGGACACTGAGACCCAAGTGTATTGCACTCATCAGCCTCCTGAGATCATTGGGGACCACAGCCCACTGTGCCCTCTTGGTTGGTATAACTCAGCATTTACTCAATGAGATACTGGGGCAGCTCTGCTGTTCGGAATATGAGAACTGGAGGGGACAATTCAGTCCCTCAAGCTTCCTAGACATGAACAGGAGACAATTCAGCCTCTCAAGCATGTTATACATAAACAACTCCTCAAGCCTTTTACACATGAACAGCAAGAGGCCATTCAGCCCATCGAGCCTGTTATATAGGATCAGGAGGAGGCCATTTAGCTCATTGAGCCTGTTATACAGGGACAGGAAGACGAGGTTCAGCCTCTCAAGCCTATTATACAGGAACAGGAGGAGGCCATTCAGCCCCTTGAGCCTATTCTGCCATTCAATTAGATCACAGTTGATCTGTATCTTAACTCCATCTACTCACCTTGGTTCTGTAACTCTTAATACCCTTGCCTAACAAAAATTAATTGATCTTAGGATCTTTGAAATTTTCAGCTGACCCCCAGCCTCAACAGCTTGCATTTATACAGCGCCTTTCACAAATGCAGGATGTCTCAATACTCTTTACAGCCAATAACGTATTTTTGAAGTGTACTCACTGTTGTAATGCAGGAAATGCAGCAGCCATTTTTTGCACAGCAAGATCCCACAAACAGCAATGGCCAGATAATTTTTTTTCTGAGTGCTGTTAGTTGAGGGATAAATATTGGCCAGGATGAACTCCCCTGCACTTCTTTGAAATAGTGCCATACAAATTTTTACATCCACCTGAGAGGCAGATGGGGCTTTGGCTTAATATCTCATCTGAAAGATGCACCTCTGGCAGTGCAGCACTCCCTCAGTACTGCACAGGGAGTGTCCGCCTAGATTTTGTGCTCAAGTCCCCGGAGTGGAACTTGAACCCACACACAGAGTTCTGACTCGGAGACAAGAGAGCTACACACCGATCCACGGCTGACACCTCAGGGGAGATTATCTATAATAAAATGAAGTTACCTGCAGTAATTTTGTCCTGGGATTCACATCTGCTGAATGTCAGGAATTGTGGAAAAGTCAAGTTTCACTAAATTATTTTCTTTGAAATTTGGGTCTTTTACAGGTTATGACAGTAATAATGCTTGCTTCAAGAAAAAAAATCACATTTGATCTAATCGTGCTCAACTGAGCTGCCTTGGGAAGTGCAGGAATATCACAGACTCTTCGCTCATATCCAGACTGCAGTGGCTCACAGCAATATCTCTGTCCAATGCTATATTGCAATATTTGTAAATACTGATGTTGAGACAATTCTTACTCCATTCTATAGTCTCTCTGAATGAACGTGCATTACCTATTGTGACAAGCAGCACTGCTACATGCAAAAGGTCAAAATTCATAAGAACAGGACTCTGCTTAACTCTTTCTTGCTAATGGTCTTATTCTCTCTTGTGCACTTGGACATAAACTGAATCGCTCTGAACAGTTCTCAATTCTGCACTGCAATATTAAAATAGGTTTAACTATCCAAACCTCTGCTGCCCATATCCTCATTTGCATCTAGTCTCGTTCAACCATTACCCGTCATCTTGCTGACCTACATTGACTCCCAATCCAGTAACACCTCGATATTAAAATTTTCATCCTTGTTTTCAAATCCCTCCATGGCCTCACCCCTCCATATCACTGTAATCCTCCATAAACTCTGCGATTCTCCAATTCTGGCCTCTTGAGCATCCCCCATTTTAATCACTCAACCATTGTCATGCCTTCAATTGCCTAGCCCTAAATTCTGGATTTCCCTTCCTAAACCTCCCTGCCTCTCAACCACTCTCTCCTCCTTTAAGATGCTCTTAAAACCTACCACTTTGACCAAACTAATGTCCCTTCATGTGGATCAGTATCAAATTTTGCTAACGCTCCTGTGAAGCACCTTGGGACCTTTTACTATGCTAACGGTGGCATATAAACGCAACTTGTTGTTGACTAGAAGCCATGAGCCCCACTTTTTTGGGGGTTCTTTGGCCTTGAAGAACTTCTACACAGTGAGAGCTGTGCCCTGCGAGGGCTGGTGGGGGGGTGGTCAAAATGATCTTATAACTGCCTGATCAAGTTAGGGGCATTAGAGGCCTTGCAAATAGGGCATCAGGGCAGCTTTAGAGTTGGAACAAAGTTCATTTTAAAAAAAAATCTTTTTAAATTAATGGGATGGATTTTCACTTTGGGCAATATAGTATCAGTTGCCCATTATACAACCACCCATAAAGCACCCTGCCGGTTATAAACTGCATATTATATACCTGTTTGTTATACACCTTCCGTCCATTATATACCTGCCCAATATGCAACCACCCATTATACAACCTGTCTGCAGTACAATACACCTGTTGTACACTCCAATCCATTATACACCCGCCCATTGCAATACACGTCTGCTATATACCCGCCCATTATACACCATACCCGTAATTAACCTTCCCCACCCATTATACACCACCCTGCCCATCATACACCCCGAACGTTATACAACCACGCTGTTAAACATGCCCTCTTTTAAACCCGTCCATTATATACCCCGATTTTGCACCTGCCGTTTCTATACCCCTGCCCGCTATACATTCGCCCATTATCCATCCCCCTTTTACACTTGCCCGTTATTTACCCCATGTTATAAACCCCCATTTTATACCCGCCCATTATACATCCCCGCCCGTTATTCCTCTTCATTGAAAGTGAAAATCTACCCCTCCACATTGAGCATTTTGGGAATAATTATACTATGAATTAATTACGAATGACAACATTGGGCTCTGCAAAATATGAGCCCCTCTCCATCCCTACAAAACTCTCACACAAAGTTTCTCTCTCTTACTTTCTGCTCCCCCTTTTCAACACAAAGAAACAGCCCAGCAGCTCAATCACATCAGCAACCTGGCAAACATTCCCGGGAAAATATCCAGGCCATTCTGCACATCACCAGAGTACTCATGACTCCCCTTCAGTTTCACATTAATGCTCAGGACGGTCACAGTACAAAGTGCAGTGGTAGTTACGGAGTGCAAATTGGATTACACAAGGAAGCAGGAAAACAGGGAAAATCGGGGTTATGACAAACCGAAGCAAGTGTTGCTTGCTGAATGGGGCCAGAGGTTGTGAACCCCAGCATGGCAAGTTGTGAAACTGAATTCCGTAAATCTGGTGATTTATGGGCTGGCAGATTAAATGGCCATAAGATTTCCCAGATCATTGTGAAAACACAACTGGTTTATGAATTGCCTTCGGGAAGAGAACCTGCTCTCCTTACCCAGTCAGGACCTACTTATGACTCCAGTCCCACTCTACATGGTTGGCTCTAAATTGCTGTAAGGGCAATGTGGAATGAGCAATCAACACAGCCTTGTCAGTCACCTGCACCGAGAGTTGCCTGTCCTCCAAGAACTGAAGAGTAATCTATAGAACACTAGTGTGAGCCAAAAACCCAGGAGAAAAATTACAGGGGTGTTAAAAAAAAATTCTTTGAATAAATTGGTTACTAGCAATAAAAATATCTAAAGATAAAAAACAGACTTTTTGACTGACATTCAAAAGTCATCCAACTGCACAATGAAGAGTCTGTTCACTTTCCAATTGGCTGGAAAGGCAGGGTGTTGCGAGGATGGACATGTTGGGTGAGCAATGGCTGGAATGTCGGGGGTCTGACACCGCAAAGCTGGATCTGTCTGATGACCAATGGTGGGAGTGTGGGGGTGGGGTGGTTGGAGGCAGACGATCATGTGATGATAGCTCCAGGAATATGTTTAAACAGAGTTGGTAACCCTACCCTGCGTCTGACAAGTCTACTTTGGGTCATTACATGTCAGGAGATGGCCTCAATCTAACAGGAGCATGCAGGACTATTAAACCAGACAGAAAGTGATCTACTGGAACAGGGAAAGTGGCTGAAGCCAAGAAAAATCTAGGTGCTGCCTTGGGAAGGTGGAAGGGCTGGCATTCTGAAAGGTTGGAATCATATGGACTGCCCTTTAACCTGATAAAGTGTTTGAGTTAAATTTCAGGCATTTGCCCTTCAAGTATGGTTTTCATAACTTACGTGTATGGGTGATGCAGGATCAGGTTGAGCACTCTGAAACAGGAGAAGAAAAGAGCAGTCAAGAAATGTGACACATTACTGCCATTCAAATGAGGGACAGGACACAACACTCTCACTTACTTTTAATAGGGAATACTGACAGCTTGCAATAACCAGACAGAAGTGAAAGGTCGAGAGGTCCTTGAAAAATCCTTGGTTAAGAAGGCTGAATCCAAGAAGGGCAACAAGGACAGCCAAGCAAACCGCTAACACATTTTCCCCAATCTCCTGATTCCTGTGAAAATATAGTAAATGTTTATTTGAATGTTGTTTCTAATTTATTTTTAATGGGTGGGTTCAGTCAGTTTAATATACATTGGGGAAACACAAAGAGGTTTGGAGCCAGGTGCTGAGAATCTCCTCTGACATTCTCCTGATCAGTCTCCATAAGCTCAACGGTAGCTCTTTTTACGCAGTCTATCTGGAGTTATGGAAGATTTACAGCAGCTGATCAAGGGAGCCATGGAGGAAACTCTGGCCAAAGCTGCCAACTGAAGTGCGTGACTGCATCACGAAATCTCTGAAAGGCTTTGCTCATCTAGACCTGATAATTGTAAATGATCCAAACAACACACAGGATGTGGGAGTCAAAGCACACCTGGAGGGCAGTGACTACTGAATGATTTAACCTGATCTGGAATTCAGTAAAACCAAAGATACAGGAGCAGATAAATAATTTTAAACAGGCTTAATTTAAAAAGAAATGAGGGAACAACCTCAGCAAATCGCCCAGGGAGATCAGTGTTCAACAACACTTCAACAGAGAACAGGTGGAACATCTTTAAAGGCATAAAACTGCCCATGCAGGATAGCTCAGATATGAAAAACAAATTGGCAGACAAACAGAAAACAATTACTTATTAGCAGAATTACATTGCAGGGGCTACTGAGTGAGGGGGATTGAGGGGGCAGGGGCTGGGGGGTGAGAGTGGGGGGAACCGAGTGGGAGGTTGGATTGTGGGGGGATTGAGCGGTGGGGACTGAATGGGTGTAGAGATGATTAACAGGGAGAGACCAGAGAAACTTGGATCTTGAAAGGAAACATCGAAAAGGTGATCTTCTAGAGGTTTACAAGATAGTAAATTGTATGGCAAGGTAAATCAGGAAGCTTGCTTGAAATTAAACTCTAGTTCCAATAGAACAAGGGATCAGAGGTTTAAGCTAGTAGGTTTGGGACCGGTATCAGAAATTTATTCACACATGCCCATAATGGAGTCCCAGGCAGAGCAGTGGAGGTGAAATACCTGGAATCATTTAAGAACCAATTGGATACTACAGCTTTAGGTTCATTCTGGATGTACGAGCTGAAATGAGCCTAATGGCCTTCCTCATCTGTAATTATCTCGGGATCTTGCTGCAGTAGCAAATTCCTGTAATTAGCTGGCTTCACTGTTATGTCCTGTACTAATACTATTTCAAAGCAACATCCATCATAAAGTAATAGCATCTACAAAATTTTTATTTCTTATGGTTTGTAATAACGCATAGTTGCCATGAAGTAATACAGCTTTAAAACAAAGAAGAACAGAACCATATACCTGTCAAGTAAAGTCAGTAAAGCAAGGCGATCATAATGAATCTCCACCCACTTGCCAGGTAAAATCCAAAACCTGTAGGATTGTTGGCAGTTGGACTTTTCCTCTATTACTTTAACATCTGATTCATGATCCCCAGCTCTGCCCTTCAAAGATAAAAGGAAAGGTATATAAACATAAAGTGGGAACAACCAGCCAAAACACACAGTTACTCGCACCCTAAGTAACACATCAAGCCTTATTTTTCCTAAACTATTCAGAAATGTTCTATCCCAACTTCTAAGAGGCCATTTCCCCTGGCTGGGGGAGTCAAGAACTAGGGGTCACAGACTCAGGATAAGGGGTCAGCTGTTTGGGATCGAGATGAGGAAAAACTTCTTCACTCAGAGGGTAGTAGATTTTTGGAATTCTCTGCCCCAGGGGGCTGTTTATTGTCTATCGTTTAGTATATTCAAGACTGAGACTGATATATGTTTGAGCACTAAGGGAATCAAGGAATGTGGGAATAGTGTGAGAAAGCAGAGTTCTTTTTTTTTCATTCACAGAAATTAGGTGTGATACGTGTATGCTCATGTCTAGGGTTCAGTCTACTGTGCTGGAGCCGTACAGAGAAAAACATCTGCTCCTGAAGCTCTACACCACTGACCTGAGGGGATATTGTGTCTATTCCTGTCTTGTGCTGCTCACCCAGATCTACTAACTAGCTTGTTCCTATACTCCTGTGGGGAGAAGATGGGTAAAGGGACTGTTCGGGGTCTAGTTGGGTGATAGGAACAGAATTGATCCTTATCCCAGCAGGTCCTAGAGGGGTCGATCTGTATGGCTGGAAGTTAGTGTTCTTCCCCTTTGACTCCAGATAAGTCAATGCCCTGATGAGTAGAGATCCTAGTTACCAGTGCTTTGTGCTGGTAAAGTGCAGGATTTTAACTGGTTAATCACTTGCATTATCCTCATCCCTCCCTATCTCTGTAACCTCTTCCAGCCCTACAACCCTCTGAGATCTCTGCACTCCTCCAATTCTGGCCTACTGCTCGTCATCTGATCCCTTCGCTCCATTATTGGCAGCCATTCCTTCAGCTGCCAAGGCCCTAGGTTCTGGAATTCCCTCCCTAAACCTCTCCACCCTTTCATCTCTTGCTAATCCTATATGACATTCCTTAAAGCCCACCTTTTTTAGCAAGCTTTTGGTCACTGGTCCTAATATCTCCTCATGTGGTTCGGTGTAAATATTGCTTGATATTGCTCCTGTTCAGTGTCTTGGGACACATCACTATGATAAAGGCACTATATAAATGCAAGTTATTGTTGCAATTACTTGAGGATCCTTAAGCCTCAACTGTTGCTAATCTAAGTTCTTGAAGCTTAGCTAAGTGGGGTGGAGCCCTCTGGGAGAGAGAGGCCATATCAGGCAAACAGAATTCCTTAGCAACTTAGTTTGAAGATTCCTAAATGTGGTGATGGGGTTCCAAATGTCGCAAACCCACAATTGACTGGAAAAAATAAAACTGCTGACTTGAGAACGTTTGATTTTTCTGGTCGAGAAAATGAAGGAGCTGTGAGGTACAGGACATAATTAGTGTTCAGAAGAACAGTGCAGAAGACATGTGTCAAATAATTACATGGGGGTGCATCTTGACTTTGTACAATTGTTTGGAATGGGTGAAAGCGAGTTGACAGCCCTTTTTACATCTCTCCCCATTTTATATATCGATTGGCTGTGAAATGGGGAGAGATGCAGAATGTGCTGTCAATTCTGTATTACCTTTTTCACACTATGGTGCAATAATCCCCAAAGAGTGATTAGGTGATGTCAAAAGACAGGAGATTGCAGGGGGAAGGAATGACAAAAAAGGAATTCCATAGTGCAGGAGTCTTGAGAAATAATGTCGTTAAGAGCAGTAGGAGTATTTATTTTAACACAATGAGGAGGAGCATATCAGGCAGTAGGACCTGGTTATGCAGGAAGTGATGCTAAGCCAAGGAGCTCACATTGATTAACACACTTGCTTACCAATAGTTAACTCATTCAGTTTATGCCTTTTGTAATGAAATGTGTAATTAAACAAAGGATATTTAAAAAATAAAAATGCTGGAAACACTCAGCTGGCCAGGCAGCATCTGCGAGAGAGGAACAGAGTTAAGGTTTCAATGTCTGACCTGCTGTGTTTGTATTTCAGATTTTCAGCATCTGCAGTATTTTAGCTTTAATGAATTATTTTTAAAGTTGGGAATATATATCTCAAGTTGTGAAAAGCATGTTGTAATTCTTAGCATTCTGAAATACTAATAAAGCCATCTTAGATCTAGTACTGTGTAATGAAACAGGTTTAATTAACAATGTGATTTGGCCAGGTGAGGAGGGGGTCACAGTCGCCCCTCTTGCCCTTCCATTTATTTGACTGCAACAGAGTTTATTCCTTTTTAAACAGTGGTTGTGCTTAATACCTCAGTGAGTGTTTTACCTTTTACCTTTACTGTGATCGTGAAAGAACCAATCGGACAGGTTTTTTTGAGTTTAAACAGGAAAGAGGTAAGTTTATTATATTCAACAAGCTAAACCCAATCTAAAATAATAAAAAAAAGCTACACATTCACACGAGGAACACACACATGAACACACACACACACTACAAAGTAGAAAGTAGGTTTTTTGGTTGGATTAAAGTCCAGAATAAATAAAAGTTAAATACACAGTCTGAGGTTGGATGATTCAGTGGTCTTCCAGCTGGAGTTGTATTCTTGAAGTCTTTGGCTGGTCAAAGTACACTTTGTGCTGGCCCACTTTGCTCAGGGTTGTCTAGGAGGCAGAATTGGTGGCTCTCTTACGCTGGTCTCTGGATGTAGCAGTTTGTAGGTTTGGAAGGTCCACCATTGCAGACGGTTTTCAAACTTGATGTTTTCTGGAGGGAGAGAAAGAGAGAAAGGGAGGCACACAGCCTTCTCTGCTGCTTCAGTTTCAGTTACTGCTTCTTTCTTGTCTGCGTAACAAAACTTACAGTATTTTCAGAGATAGGCAGATGGTCACATGACTGCCTCAGAGTATTCCCTGGAACCTTCTAATGAGATACAAGGTTCAGAATTGGCTCCTCAGGCCCCAGGATGCCAATATTTACACTTGGAGGGGTTTGCTCTTTCCATGTCACTGTGTCAGAATTGCCTTGACTACCATCCTAATGAAGCAATCCCGAGTAATTCAATTACTTAGAGCAAGCCATTGTTCTGGGTCCAGGGCTTCTCAGACTTCTGGCTCCGGTTGAGCCTTGGAATGTACAAAGGTGTTTCAGATGCAAATTGCAGTGGCCATCTTGGCTGTCAGTTTTTTAAAAAGTTAACTGTAGGATTTTCTCCATTAAAAGTCTAATGTTAAGTTTCCAATCGATGAATTCATATTTCTCACTTGACACAGTGTTTTCTTGACAAATGTCATCGTAAAAGATCCACTGGGAAACAGTGATCATAATACCATTGAATTCTATGTTAAGTTTGAAAATGACATGCTCCAATCACAAACAAGAATCTTAAACTTAAACAAAGCCAATTACGTAGACATGAAGGGAGAACTGGCTAAGGTAAATTAGGTAAATAGTCTAAAAGGTATGGTGGTAAATGAAAGTGGGAAATCTTCAAAGGAACAATTCAAAATGCTAAACAAAAATACATTCCTTTGAAAAACAAAACCTCAGCCAGAAAGCCAGCCAGGAGACACAGGGGGCACTCCTCTAGCCAAAAAGGAAGGTGCTGTGAGCAACAGTGAGACCTCAAGACCTGTGTGCTTCCATTGTAACAAGGCAGGGCATTTAAAAGCTGACTGCTGGAAATTAAAGTGGAAACCGGTCAGGTTAATCAGGGCACACCCACTCAGTGAAGACGAGGGCCTGATGGAAAACATGGAACGGGCTGTGGCTTTGACTGCAGTAAGGGTGCAAGCCAGGAAGCATAGCACGGCCAATGCAGGAAGTTAACAGGATTCTGGAAGGTTATCAGGATTTTTTATTTGAAGGGAAAGTAACCCCATATCCCTCGAGTGGGGCAAGCAAGCCCAGAGTGATTCTCAGAGACACAGGGGCCACCAGATCCTTTTTACTGGGAAAAGGCCTGACCTTTCCCTCAGAGAGTGCAGTGAACACCAAAATGATGGTGAATGGTATTGGAGGGCGGTATATGCCTGTACCTGTACACCGTGTGCACCTGGAGTGCAGCCTAGCTTTGGGACTAGTGACTGTAGGGATTGTCCCTAGTTTGTCTGTGGACGGGATTGACCTGCTCCTAGGTAATGATTGGCAGGGGTGAAGGTGGTAGCTCCCCCCAGTAGTGAAAGAAAGACCACAGGAGGTCAGAGAGACAGGGTGGTGGCAAGAAACAGTCTCTTCCAGAGTCCCTGAGTGTGTGGTAGATCAGGTCATGATCAAACCTGCTCCCCCAGAGGAGACTGCATTGACACTACAGGCAAATGACCATGAGGTCTGCCTGTCCGAGACTTTCTTTGGAAAGTTAGGAGACCCAGGGAATGAATTAAATGGATTTTCCCTAGATGAGGCTCAGCGAGCCGACCAAGTATTGCGAGAGTTAGCAAAGGCTGCCCAGACTGAAAGTGAAGCACAGGAAGTCCCAGACTGCTACTTTTTAAAGAATGAGGTACTGATGAGGAAATGGAGTTCTCCTCACAGACCTGAGGGCAAGGAGTGGACAGTAGTTCACCAGTTAGTGGTGCCACAGAGGTATTGGGGAGAAATAGTAAGAAGGGCCCATGAGACTACAGTGGCTGTACATGCTGGTATACAAAAGAACAAAGCCCGCATAAGACAGCAGTTTGATTGGCCAAAACTCCACAAGTATGTGGTGGAGTACTGCAGAAGATGCCACATGTGCCAGGTTGAGGGGAAACCTGCACCCCTAAGTCCAGAAGAGGGCAGGTGAACTGTAAGGGACCCCCGCCGATAACAAAAGGGCACAGGAAGGCACATGGCTGGCAAAAGTTTAGAAAGAGAAGAGGAAAAAGTGACCCAGAGAGCAGGTTAAAGGAACTCCGGGAAGAATCCCGGATGAAAACCCCTACTGTCTGGTCAATCAACCCCGAAAAATGTGAAAAGTTAGACCCCTATGTGAATGCAGACTCTAGAAGCACCCCACCAGAGTTGCTAACAACATTTACAAGAACCTGCAGAGACAAAGAGAGACCTCTAGGGGGCAGAGAAACCATGAGGGAGATGCCTCACCTAGTCGAAGTGTCACAGGAGAATGCAGTTAAGTCTGCACAAATACCTGCAGGTAGAAGTGCCCCAGAGAACAACGGGGAGAGTAACAGAGACTCCTCCCCCACATTCAGAGGAAAAGGGAACCACCCATCCCCTGAAGCCAAAAGTCTTTGCATGGATCAGGGAGATCAAGATAGGCCCTGACTGGAAGGACATTTGCATAGTACCAGACAATGTTGGAACAGTGGAGACCCAGCAGTTGCTTCTCCAATACACAGAAGTGGTCAAACCAGTTTTAGTCACATGACTATCTGGATGGAGTTTTTGAATTTGAACTTTCAACAAAGGATTTGAACTCAGAACACCGTGTGCTCATGAACTGAGAACATCTCCTCTCCTGTCTGCCTGCCTTCATCTTTTCCCACGGAACTGAATCTTGTGAAGACACGTAAACTCAAAGAGAGAAAGGTTTCCTACCTGAACAAGGTTTTAAGAAGACTACTGGGCCCCAACGAAACGCAAGACCATATCTTCAATCAAGGACTACAGCAAGCTTGAGAAACAGTAACAAGATATTGCCTTCGACGGTTCTACTTATCTTTTCTTCTGCTCTTTTCTATCGCTATCTGCATGTTTATATTGCGTGTGCATGCTAGCATGGGCGTGTCGCATATCCGCAGGCGGGAACCGTATTAGAGCTTAAGTTTAAAGTTTAATAAATTTCATCTTTCTGCTTTAAACCAAAGAAAGCCCGTTTGTGCTCATTTCTTTGCCTTAAAATTGGAAACTGCGAACAAGAATTCACAAAATGGGGAGCTCAAAACACAGTGTGTAAAAAAAATTAAACCCCGCTACAATAAGACCAGGTAAAGACAGCACAAGACCCCTAGACACATTGCTCACCTGGTCGTAATAATTAGAACAAGTCAACATGGTTTTACTAAAGGGAAATCCTATTTGAAAAATTTATTAAAGTTTTTTTGAGGATGTAACTAGTAGATAAAGGATAACCAGTAGATGTAGTATACCTGGATTTCCAAAAGGCATTCGATAAGGTGCCACACAAAAGGTTAATAGGCAAGCTAAGGGCTCATGGAGTTGAGGTTAATATATTGGCATGGATAGATGACTAGTTAACAGACAGGAAGCAATGAGTGGGCATAAACGGGGCATTTTCAAGTTGGCAGGCAGTAAATAGTGGACTGCTGGAAGGATCAGTGCTGGGGCCTCAGCTATTTCTAATCTATATTAATGACTTAGATGAAGAGGTAGAGAGTAATCTACCTAAGTTTGCTGATGATACAAAGGTAGGTAGAAAGGTAAGCTGTGGGAAGGACACAGAGATACTGCGAAGAGATATAGACAGATTACTCGAGTGTGCAACAAGATGGCAGATGGAGTATAGTGTAGGGAAGTGTCAAGTTATGCACTTTGGTCATAAGAATAGAAAAGCAGAATATTTTTTAAAAGGTGTGAAACCTGCAAGTGTTGATGTTCAAAGAGACTTGTGTGTGCTTGTGAAAGGAACGCAGATAGTTAACATGCAGGTACAGCAAGCAATTAGGAAGACAAATAGCACGTTGGCCTTTATTGCAAGGGGATTGGAGTACAGGAATAAGGAAATATTGCTACAATTGTACAGGGTTTTGGTGAGACCACATCTGGAATACTGTGTGCAGTTTTGGTCTCCACATTTAAGAAAGGATATACTTGCATTAGAGGCAGTGCAGCAAAGGTTTGCTAGATTGGTCCCTGGAATGAGGGAGTTGTTCGATGATGAGAGGCTGAGTAAATTGGGCCTGTATTCTCTGGAGTTTGGAAGAATGAGAGGTGATCTCATTGAAACATATAAGATTCTAAAGGGGCTAAATAGGGTAGACACAGAGATTATTTCTGCTGGTCGGGGAATCTAAAACACAGGGGCTCAGTCTCAGGACTGAGATGAGGAGAAATTACTTCACTCAAAGGGTTGTGAATCTTTGGAATTCTCTACCCGAGTGTTGTGGATGCGCCATCGTTGAATACATTGAAGGCTGGAATAGAGAGATATTTGGTCTCTCATGGAATCAAGGGCTATAGAGAGCAGGCAGGAAAGTGGAATTGAATCCTAAGATCAGCTATGATTGGTATGAATGGCAGAGCCATCTCAATGGGCCATATAGCCTACCCCTGCTCCTATTCTTGTGTTCTTGTGAAATATGCTGGCAAGACAATGTCCATGTGCATATCTTCATTTGGGGTATGCAACCTTTCTTTGGTTATTTCATTTTGACACCAAGAGATACTTGCCACTTATTTCAGAGTGGCCCCATCACCTACCTTTTTTTAATTTCCAAAATATACTTTATTCATAAAAATCTGTGAAAAATACATGACAAAACAGTTCCAAACAGCACCAAGTCAAAAATTACAAACAGTGCAAAGGAGGTCAGTTTCCTTCAATACAATCATGAGTTGCCTCACAACCCTTCCATTTCATTTCTCATGCCATATACATTTTTGCATTTTACAGCACACAAAATATTCCCAATCCAGTTCGAGGGGTTTCCCATGGATCCAGCCCCTCAGTTCAGCTTGGTGGGGGGACCTTACACTGTGGTCTTTCCCCATTGAGCCTTTGCTGCGGCTGCCCCAAGCTTTAGTGCGTCCCTCAGCACGTAGTCCTGGACCTTGGAATGTGCCAGTCTGCAACATTCGGTCGTGGACAACTCTTTGCGCTGGAAGACCAGCAAGTTTCGGGCAGACCAAAGGATGTCTTTCACTGAATTGATAGTCCTCCAGCAGCAGTTGATGTTTATCTCGGTGTGCGTCCCTGGGAACGCTCGTAGAGCACAGACTCCTGTGTTACAGAGCTGCTTGGGATGAACCTCAACAAAAACCACTGCATCTCTTTCCACACCTGCTTTGCAAAGACACATTCCAGGAGGAGGTGGGCAACCGTCTCTTCCCCACCACAGCCAACACGAGGGCATTGTGCGGAGAGGGTGAGACTTCGGGCGTGCAGGAAGGATCTGATGGGGAGGGCTCTTCTCACCACCAGCCAAGCCATGTCTAGGTGCTTGTTTGAAAGTTCTGGTGATGAGGCATTCCGCCAAATGACTTTGACGGTCTGCTTGGGGAACCATCCGACAGGATCCATCGTCTCCTTTTCCCGTAAGGCCTTGAGGACATTCCGTGCAGACCACTGCCTGATGAATCGGTGGTCAAAGGTGTTTTTCTGCAGAAACTGTTCCACGAAGGATAGGTGGTACGGCACAGTCCAACTGGATGGAGCGTTCCGCGGCAATGTGACCAGGCCCATCCTTCGCAATACCAGAGACAGATAGAACCTCAGCACTTAGTGACACTTGGAGTTTGCGTACTGGAGGTCAACACACAGCTTGATGCAGCCGCACACGAAGGTAGTCATCAGGATGAGGGCGATGTTGGGTACATTTTTCCTGCCCTTATCCAGAGGTTTGAACATCGTGTCCCTCCGGACCCGGTCCATTTTGGATCCTCCGATGAAGCGGAAAATGGCTCGGGTGACCGCCACAGCGCAGGAGTGGGGTATGGGCCAGACCTGCGCCACGTACAGCAACAACGTGAGCGCCTCGCACCTGATGACCAGGTTCTTACCCACAATGGAGAGGGATCACTGCCCCCACATGCTCAGCTTGTGGTGTACCCTGGCTACTCACTCCTTCCAGGCTTTGGTACATGCCCTGGCCCTTCCGAACCATATCCCTAGCACCCTCAGGTAGTCTGACCTGACGGTGTAGGGGACAAAGGATCGGTCAGCCCAGTTCCCAAGGAACATGGTCTCGCTCTTGCCGTGGTTAACTTTGGCTCCCGAGGCCAGTTCGAACTGGTCACAGATGCTCATCAGTCTGCGAACGGACAGCGGATCCGAGCAGAAGACGGTGACGTCATCCATGTACAGGGAGGTTTTAACCTGAGTGCCTCCACTGCCTGGGATTGTCACCCCTCTAATGCTCGCATCCTTCCGAATAGACTCAGCAAAGGGTTCAATACAGCAAACAAACAAGACAGGGGAGAGAGGACAGCCCCGTCTGACTCCAGATTGGATCGGGAAACTTTCCGATTCCCACCCATTGATTGAGACTGCACTACTGATGTTTGTGTAGAGCAGTTTGATCCAATTGCAGATTCCCTCCCCAAACCCCATTTTGGAAAGCGCGTCTATCATGTAGGTGTGCGATATCCTGTCAAAAGCCTTCTCCTGGTCCAGGCTGGTGAGGCAGGTGTCCACCCTCCTGTCCCGTACATAGGCGATCGTATCCCTGAGTAGTGCGATTCTATCAGAGATCTTCCTGCTGGGTACAGTACAGGTCCGATCAGGGTGGATCACCTACTCCAGAGCAGACTTGACTCAACTGGCTATGACTTTGGACAGAATCTTGTAGTCAACATTAAGCAGTGAGATGGGCTGCCAATTTCTGATTTCTGCCCTCTCCCCCTTCCGCTTGTAGATGAGGGTGATGCACCTACCTGACGCGCTTCTGAATATCTTCTCCTTCGCATTCTCTGCAATATGACTGGCTGCTGTTGATGGGGTGACTGATCTGTCGTTCTCTCTACCCCAATGTGTCCATCTCCTGAAAGGTAACTGGGAGAGTGGGACTGATGATCCCTGCAGTGAAAAACATGTGACAAGTGCTGCTACCTGGAGTTCCTCTGCTAACCACATATGAAAGGCCCATCGCCATTTAAAGCCACACTCATTTTTTAATTAACAGCATTTACATATTACATTTAATTACAGAACAGAAAAATAAAGCACAGTATTATCGAGGCAATCATTATCAGGACGTAACTTTGTGGAGCTCACAATTCTCCAGTGTCCCTACAGAATCATAAGGCTCATTGTTGATCCTGCTTATAAGGATAGTAAACTGCCTCATGTTGAGTAACACAGCAGAATGGTTAAGAGAGGTAGCAGCAGAATAGAGAATACATCAGTAAAAAGGCAAATAACAGTTAGCAGAGCAGGGAGAACCAAGAGCTCTGCTGGAAAGGACAGATTCTTATATTTAGAATCATAGAATGATATCGAGCAGCAGGAGGCCATTCAGTCCATCGTGCCTGTGCCAGCATTTTGAATAGCAATCCAATTATTCCTGCTCCCCTGTTCATTCCCAAAAGCCCCTGCAAAAATTTTCCTATTCAAGTATTCATCCAATTCCCTTTGGAAGTTACTGTTGAATCTGCCTCCAGCACCCTGTCAGGCAGTGCATTCCAGATCACAACAACGCACTGCATAAAAATATGTTTCCTCATGTTGCCTCTGGTACTTGTGCCAATTATTTTAAATCCATGCCCCTCTGGTTACCAACTCTCCAGTCAGTGGAAACAGTTTCTCCTCATCTACTATATCACAACCCCTTATGATTTTGAAATCTTCTACATTTGTCTCGCAGTTTAGGAGAACTGTGATCACACCTTTCCTCACAACATTTCCCCCACTCCTAACAATGACTGGTCAAGGTCATATCCTGGTAGTCCATAATATAAACAGGAAAGAGCGCCACATCTTAAAGAGACATATGCTGTACATTTCACAGGGTAACCACCCCAAGAGTGGCTGTTGGGAATGACCGGTGGTATTTTGCTTCCCCGCACATGACTAGGATGGGTCACTTAGCAACAAGCAGTATAAACTGAGCCATGTTTTCAAGTAGTAGTCATTTGCTATTTTTAAGACAATCTTTGGGAACTGTGGGTCCTGGCCAATATTTATCTCTCAATTAACATTAAAATAGATTAAATTAATTAGAAAATGCTGGAAATACTCAGGTGGTCTGGCAGCATCTGCGCAGAGTTAACGTTTCAGGTCGACTACCCTTCATCAGAACTGGGAAAAGTTAGAAAGGTCATAGATTTTAAGTTAGTCAAATAGGAGAGGATGGAAAAAGAACAAAAGGGAAAGTCTGAGATAGGGCGGAAGATGGGAGACATTAAATTGGTGCAGTAGAGCCAAAGGGAGTAGTAACGGGAAAAGTAAAGAGACAAAGACGTGTCCAGAGGAGATGTGAATGGCAGAATGAACAGCTGCCATTCCTACTTAAAACCTATTACATTTCTAACTTTTCCCAGTTCTGATGAAGGGTCATCGACCTGAAATGTTAACTCTGTTTCTCTCTCCACAGATGCTGCCAAACCTGATAAGTATTTCCAGCATTTTCTGTTTTTCTTTCGAATTTCCAGCATCTACAGTATTTTTCTTTTGTATTAAAAGACCATCTGGTCATTATTTCACTGATGTTTGTAGGACCTTGCTGTGCACAAATCGGCTGCTGTGTTTCTGACTTTACAACAGTGACTACCCTTCAAAAAAGTACTTCATTGGCTGTTAAGCACTTTGGAACATCCTTTCTGCAGAAATGCACGCTTTTCTTTTCTTTTCCGTATGTAGCTAAAATGTTCCTTTACAAAGAGTAAATGAAATGTTCTAGTTTATTAACATTTAAAAAGAGAGACAGTGGGCTGAATTTTTGGGGTTCCCTAAAGTCGGGAACAGAGTGGGGCCCCCAAAAATACTGACACCTGGCAGCGTGTCAATTTCAAGACATCGTTTCTGGTGGCAGCAATGTTCACCAAGGCAGGGGAGGGCAGGACAGGAATTCCACTCTTCTCCCAAATTACGGCCAATTAACACTGTTCAAAAGCTTGTTAGGAGCTTGTCAAAAGGTGAAGTTCAAATTTGTAAAGGGGTTACCCACACCTTCAGAAACAAACCAGCTGAAGGGAGGCGGGTAAAGAGTGGAGAGCCAGTCATGGCTGCCCCAGGGCACCACTCCAGCTCCATAAAGAGATCAGCAGGGCAAAGGGGAACTGGGCACTTGGTAAGGGGAAACCCACCTCCATACCAATCACTGTGGCCTTGAACTTCTTCACTTCTGGCTCCTTCCAAGTATCATTTGCGGACCTGAGTGGCATCTCAAAAATGGCTGCACGCCTTGGCATTGCGCTGGTCACTGATGCCCTCTTTGCCAGAGCTGGACAGAAAATTCATTTAATGACAGACATGGCCTCACAGGGACAGAGGGCACTGGGTTCGCCTCTATCGCTGGATTTCCCCAGGTGCAGGGCATCATCGATTGCAGCCATGTGGCCCTCAAGGCACCCAGCGACTAGCCAGTGAGATCCATCAATAAGAAGGGCTTCCACTCCATTTACGTCCAACTGGTCTGTGACCACAACAGCTTCCTCTATGTGTGCGCTCGCTTTCCTGCCAGCTGCCATGACTCCTTCATCATCCGCCAGTCCAGGCTGACTCAGATCTTCACTCCAACCTCCAAAGTGCATGGCTTGATCCTGAGGGACAGGATCCCTTGAAGAGATGGCACAGAGGCAAGAGGTGAAACAACCAATGCAACCTGCTCAGTAGAACAACTATGGAGCAGGCCATCGGGCTTCTGAAAATGCGATTCTGGGGCCTGGTGACACCCTCCAATAACACCCTGCAAGCGTCTTGGTCATTGTGGTGGTTTGCTGTGCTCTCCATAACATGGCCCTGCAGACAGATGTGGGCCTTGACGAAGGTAGGCCCTGGAAGGAGACAGCTTATCGGGGAGGAGCAAGAGGAGGAGATATGAGAGGAGGAGGAAAGGAGGCAGAGGGAGAAGATGCTGAATTGAGAGGTGCACAATGAGGTGGCGTCCTCCTGTTACCCTCTAGGAAGAGGACCTCCTTCCTCTTCCTCACAGCCTCCAGCATTAGATCCAGGTTGGCAGCAATGAAGCGAGGGTCTGTCCTGTCCTCCGGCTCTCCTGTGACACCTCTGGTGAAGTGGAAGGCTTTTTGGCCCAAACCACAGATCTCTGTCTCAGGACAACCAGCAGCCTCAGTGATGGCTGCCATGGGGCTTCTAAATGAATCCCCACACTTCATCTGATCTGCCTCCGTTCCCACCCCCACTGGCGATAAGTGGGCAGGAAACACATCTCCATACCAATTAAGGCTTCCCACTGGAGGTGGGTTTCTGACCCAAAAACAAACACATCTCCCATTTTCCGCCTCCATGGCAAAAGTTCAGCTCAGTAGCATTGGGACTGGATAGTAGGATTCTTTAGAACTTGGGTTTGAATTTTAACCAACAGGTAAGGATTGCTAAAGATTTCAAAAGCCAAAGCAAAGGCAGCCTATAACCAGCCAGGGCACAAGATCCCATTGCTTGCAGTATATCAGAAGATGAAGAGGCTATTCAGCCCCTTGAGTCTGTTCTACCATTGAATTAGACCATGGCTAATCAGTATCATAACTCCATTTACCCATCTTTCCTCCATCTCTTGATATACCAATCCAACAAAAATTGGCCTAGCTCCAATTTTAAGGTTAGGCCCCCTTGTTCTTGACTCTCCTGCCAGAGGGAATAGTTTCTCTCTATCTACCTTACTAAATCATTTAATCATCTTAAACACCTCAATTAGATCACTCCTTAATCTCGTATACTGAAGGTACAGAAATACCTATATGTGATGCAGATAAGGTAGAAACTCAGAGCAGCACCAATGGAGGCTTCAAATCAGCTAGAACATCCGCATTGCTGTTCTACACTGAGAGGGGTGGTGGGGGGAGGAGAAATAGGAGAGACTTGCGTTATAATAAATTACTATTTTAAACAACACTGCATTAATATTTATCATCGAATGATTGGAATTTTGTTCAATGTTCGCAGTGAAGAACAGTGCCGGTGATAAAATAGTTGAAATGATGGGGATGCAGCACCCTCTAGTGACTGTGGTGAGCATAGAAACATCCCTCAAGTATTTTGCTATGTTTGCCACAGTTAAAGAAAGAATGACTTGTATTTCTATAGCCCCTTTCACAATCTCAGGATCACCCAAAGTGCTTGACAGCTAATGATGTATTTTTGAAGAGTAGTTGCTGCTGTAAGGTAGGAAACAGCTAATCTGCAGCTAACTTACACACAGCAAGACCCCACCAACAGCAATAAAATAAAATGACCAGATGATCTGTTTTTAAATGCTGGTTGAGGGATATATATTGGCCAGGGAGAACACTCATTCTTCTTTCAAATGGTTCCATGAAATATTTAATGTCCACCTGAGAGGGCAGACAGGGCCTCGGTTTAACCTATCATTTGAAAGACAGTGCAGGGTTCGCTCTGGATGTCAGCCTAGATTATGGGCATACATCTCTGTAGTGGAACTCGAAGCCACAAACTTCTGACTCAGAGGTGAGCGAGCTACCAACTGAGCCACAGGTGCTAAAAACAGGACTGTGGGATTGCAGACCAAAACGCTGCCCAGTCTGAGTACACTTCCATTCCTCACAGGACCTATCCAGAAACCCAATGCAAAGATGGTCAAATTTACACGCTGATGCTACAATGGGGTGGGTGGGAAAAAGGGGATGTGTGCAAGTCAAGTTAAGGAAAGCATCCAGTGATAAAATGCAAGGTATTCCCCTCTGAAAGGAGAATGGATGCCATAACTGCCAACAGATGGTGTACAAATAGCTAAAGATACCCAGCTTTGTCTCATATCCCTTCAATCCTTTGGTTAACAAAAATCTATCAATCTCAGATTTAAAATTAACACTTGATCTAGCATCAATTCCTGTTTGTGGAAAAGAGTTCCAAACTTCTACCACCCTTTGGCTGGAATTTTACACCCCCCACAAGGAGCGGGATAGTGGCGCCGGTGGGGGGGGGGGGGGCGGCCCACCCACCCCAGGCCAATCAAGGCCCTTAAGTGGTCCCTCCCGCCACAGGGATTTTACTGTTGGCAAGCAGGCGGCCCAGGCCTGAAAAAACCCGCCTGTTAAAAGTAGGCGGCTTTCCGACGGTCTGGGGTGGGGGGGAGGGGCCCTCCTGATCAGGCACCCTGTGCCCAACAGAGGGCCACCCCCGATGCCCCAACCACCAACACCCAACATGCCGCCCCAATTGATCACTCTGCCAGTGAGAAAAGGCAACTGGTAATCTTGGAAGAAAATTAAGCAATGGTACTCACTATCATTCACATCCTTTAGCAAGTCCTTAACACATTCCGTTGTCCATTTTCTAAGAGGTGGACAAGAACACTCAGGGCACAATGATTAATTTATCACATTATCCTGACTCAGTATACAAGTCTTTGTTAGTCCCCTGAATTGATCTAAAATATTCCAATCTCAGAATTGTATCTTGATTGTGGAACCATTGTGAAAATCAGACACACTTACCATGAACTTTGAATATGTTCTGTACTTGGAGGATGATCCAATGAATTTTCAAAACCTCTGCTGTCAGGACCAAATGTGTATGACCTTACCTCCCCTAGGAATGAAATAACAGTATTTAACCGTTCCCTTCATCTCAGACTTAACCTCCAACTGTCTGGCAATGCCTCGATTACAAAATTCTCATCCTTTTTCAAATCCCTCCATGACCTCGCCCCTCCCTATCTCTGAAACCTCCCCCATCCGTACAATCCTCCAAGATCTCTGCACACTTCCAATTTGGCCTCTTAATCATTCCCAATTTTCATCGCTGCACCACTGATAACTGTGCCTTCATCTGCCTTGGCCTTAAGCTCTGGAAATCCCTCCCTAAACCTCTCCACCTCTTTCCCCTCTTTTCAGACACTCCTTAAAACCCACCTCTTGGGCCAGGCTTTTGGTGAGCTGTCCTAATATCTCCTTATGTGGCTCGCTCTCAAATTTTGCCTGAATGCTCCTGTGAAGTGCCTTGGGACGTTTTCATTCAACCTAACTTTTATAAACTTTATCAGTTTCCATCCATGAACAAAACTGCATTTATTCACCTCCAAGGAACACTTACCAAGCTCATCTACAAAGAAGTGTGTGGCACCAGTAGAGGTATCGTGGTGTGATGAAGCTTCATGCCTTGGACTATCACTTGAACACAAGAAGCTGCCCCAGTGTAATGAACAAGAATGGTTTTGCACTTGTTGATTGTCCTGCGAGCTGTAAATAGTTTCACAAGAATTTAAGTGGACAAAACAATCAGCACATCTATCTAAACTTCGTAGGATATCTGAGCACCAGTTCACCTTGCTTGCAACTCTACAAAGCTGCTGTTGGTCACACACACAAAAACTGGAGTCTATGGGTTGAAGTTGGAATTGATCATCTCCACTCCCTTAAGATGTGAAATAGCCTTACAAAAAACAAGATTTCTTTTTAAAGTTTTTTTTGTTATATATTCTCAAGGTGTGAGATGTTATCGCTGGGGAATGGAATCCTTGCCAGTGTCAGCACCAACCACTCTCAGTCAAGTACAGTGTAGCCAAATACATTGAATTACATAGTACTTACAATACAAAACAGGCCATTCTACGCCTTTGTTTATGCTCTGCATGAGCCTCCTCACATTCTACTCCATCTAATCGAATCAACGTATCCTTCTGTTCCTTTCTCCCTTATCGAGTTTCCCCTTAAGTTCATCTATTCTATTTGCCTTAACAGCCCCAGGTGGTAGTGAGTTTCACATTCTCACCATTCTCTGGGTAAGGATGTTTCTCCTGAACTCCCTATTTGATTTATTAGTGACTATTTTATATTTATGGGCCTAGTTTCGGTCTCCCTCGCAAGCAGAAACATCTTCTCTACGTTTACCCTATCAAACCCTTTCATAATCTTAAAGACCTCTTTCAGGTCACCCCTTAACCTTCTCTTTTCCGTCTACTCTGGCCAACTTCAGAATAGCAATCTCTAATGCACAGGAACATAGGAACAGGAGTAGGCCATTCGGTCCTTCGAGCCTGCTCTGCCATTCAATAAGATCATGGCTGATCTGATTGTGGTCTCAACTCCACTTTCCTGTCTGCCCTCCATAACCCTTGATTCTCTTCTCTATCAAGAATCTATCTAGCTCAGCCTTGAATAATGACCCAGCCTCCACTGTTTTCTGGGGAAGAGAATTCCACAAACCAATGACCCTCTGAGAGAAAGAATTTCTCCTCATCTCTGTCTTAAATGGGCGACACCTTATTTTTAAACAGTGACCCCCTAGTTCTAGATTCTCCCACAAGGGGAAACATCCTTTCCACATCCACCCTGTCAAGATCCCTCAGAATCTTATATGTTTCAATCAAGTCGCCACTTACTCTTCTAAACTACAGCAGATACAAGCTTAGCCTGTCCAACCTTTCCTCATAAGACAACCCGCCCATTCCAGGTATTAGTCTAGTAAACTTTCTCTGAACTGCTTCCAACACATTTACATCCTTTCTTAAATAAGGAGACTAATACAGTACACAGTACTCCAGATGTGGTCTCACCACTGCCCTGTATAACTGAAGCATAGCCTCCCTACTTTTGTATTCAATTCCCCTCGCAATAAATTATAACATTTTATTAGCTTTCCTAATTATGTGCTGTACCTGCATATTAACCTTTTGCGATTCATGCACTAGGACACCTAGATCCCCTCTGCATCTCAGAGCTCTCCAATCTCTCACCATTTAGATAATATGCTTTTTTTTTTATTCTTTCTGCCAAAATGGACAATTTCACATTTTCCCTCATTATACTCCATTTGCCAGATCTTTGTCCACTCACTTAACCTATCTATATCCCTTTGCAGCCCCCTTATGTCCGCTTCACAACTTACTTTCCTACCTATCTTTGTGTCATCAGCAAATTTAGCAACCATACCTTCAGTCCCTTCATCCAAGTCATTTAAATAAATTGTAAAATTGAGGCTCCAGCTCTGATCCCGGTGACACACCACTCATTACATCTTGCCAACCAGAAAATGACCCATTTATGCCTACTCTCTGTTTCCTGCTAGCTAGCCAATCTTCTATCCATGCTAAAATGTTACCCCCTACACCATGAGCTTTTATTTTCTGCAATAACTTTTGATGTGGCACCTAATCAAATGCCTTCTCAAAATCTAAGTACAGTACATCCACCGGTTCCCCTTTATCCACAGCACATGTTACTTCTTCAAAGAACTCCAATAAATTGGTTAAACATGATTTCCTTTTCACAAAACCATGTTGATTCTGCCTGATTACCTTGAATTTTTCTAAGTGCACTGCTAGAACATCTTTAATAATAACTTCTAACATTTTCCCTATGACAGATGTTAAGCTAACTGGCCTGTAGTTTCCTGCTTTCTGTCTCCCTCCCTTTTTGAATAAAGGAGTTACATTCACTATTTTCCAATCTAATGGGACCTTCCCTGAATCTAGGGAAGTTTGGAAAATGAAAACTAACACATCAACTATCTCACTAGCCACTTCTTTTAAGACCCTAGGATGAAGCCCATCAGGACCCGGGGACTTGTCAGCCCACACCTCCAACAATTTGTTCAGTACCACTTCCTGGGTGATTGTAATTTTCTTTCGTTCCTCCCTCCCTTCCATTTCCTGATTTGCAGCTATTTCTGGGATGTTACTTGTTTCCTCTATGGTGAAGACCGATGCAAAATACCTGTTCAATTCAAGTGCAAACTCCTTATTTTTCCTTATCAATCCCCCAGACTCACTTTCTATAGGACCAATGCTCACTCTTTTCTCTTAACTCCACATCTTCTGGGCATCCACCTTATTAAGTCTCCTCAGGATCTTATATGTTTCAATAAGATCACCTCTCATTCTTCGAAACTCCAATGGGTAAAGCTTCAACCTTTCTTCATACAATAAGTTCTTCATCCCAGGAATGAGTCGAGTGAACCTTCTCTGCACTGCCTCTAATGCAATTATATCCTTTTTTCAAATAAGAAGCCCAAAACTGTACACAGTACTCCAGATGTGGACTCAACAAGGCCATGAACAGCGACAGTAAAACTTCCCTACTTCTTTATTCCATTCCCCTTGCATTAAATGCCAACATTCCATTTGCCTTCCTAATCACTTGCTGTACCTGCATACTAACGTTTTGAGACTCATGTACCAGGACACCCAGATCCCTCTGTATCATTGAGTTCTGCAATTCTCTTCATTTAAATAATATATTGCTTTTCTATTCTTCCTGCCAAAGTGGACAACTTCACACTTTCCCACATTATACTCCATCTACCAAATGTTTGCCCTCTCACTTAACCTTCTTGACAATTTACTTTCCTACCTATCTTGGGGTCGACAAATTTAGCTAGCATACATTTGGTCCCTTCATCCAAGTCATTGATACAGACTGTAAATAGTTGAGGCCCCAGCACTAATCCCTGTGGCACTCCATTGTTACAGCTTGCCAACCTGAAAAAGATCCATTTATCCCTACTCACTGCTTCCTGTTGGCTAATCAGTCCTTTATCCATGCTAATATGTTACCCCTACACCATGTGCTCTTATTTTGTTTAGTAATCTTTGATATTGGAGAGGTGGTGGCGTAATGGCATTGTCACTGGACTAGTAACCCAGAGACCCAGGGTATTGCTCTGGGGACATGGGTTCGAATCCTACTACCGCAGAAGGTGGAATTTAAATTCAATTAATAAAAATCTGCAATTAAAAAGCTAGAATAGTGATGGCCATGAAACCATTGTCGATGTATGTAAAATGTCCTTTAGGGAAGGAAATCTGCTGTCCTTACAGCAGGTCTGGCCTACACATGACACCAGACCCACAGCAATGTGGTTGACTCTTACATGCCCTCTGAAATGGCCTAGCAAGCCACTCAGTTGTACCTAACCACTACGAAATCAATAAGGGATGGACCACCCTAGGCAACGGAAATGACAACGGCAAACCCAACCCTGTCGACCCTGCAAAGTCCTCCTTCCTAACATCTGGGGGCATGTGCAAAAGTGGGAGAGCTGTCCCACAGACTAGTCAAGCAACAGCCTGACACAGTCATACTCACGGAATCATACCTTAGAGACAATGTCCCAGACACTGCCATCACCATCCCGGGTAAGTCCTATCCCACCGGCAGGACAGACCCAGCAGAGGTGGCAGCACAGTGGTATATAGTTAGGAGGGAGTTGCCCTGGGGGTCCTCAACATCAACTCTAGACCCCATGAAGTCTCATGGCATCAGGTCAAACATGGGCAAGAAAACCTCCTGCTGATTACCACCTATGGTCCTCCCCCACCCCTCTCAGCTGATGACTCAGTACTCCTGCATGTTGAACAGCACTTGGAGCAAGTACTGAGGGTGGTAAGGGCACAAAATGTACTCTGGGTGGCATACTTCAATGTCCATCATCAGGAGTGATTCAGGAGCACCACTTTTGACCAATCTGGCCAAGTCCTAAAGGACATAACTGTGAGACTGGGTCTGTGGCAAGTGGTGAGGGAACCGACAAGAGGGAAAAATATACTTGACCTCGTCCTCACAAATCTGCCTGCCACAGATGCATCCGTCCATGACAATACTGGTAGGAGTGACCATCACACAGTCCTTGCGGAGACAAAATCCCATCTTCACATTGAGGATACCCTCCATTGTGTTGTGTGACACTACCACTCTGCTAAATGGGATACATTTCGAGCAGATCTAGCAAGGCAAAACTGGGCATCCATGAGGCACTGTGGGCCATGAGCAGCAGCAGAATTGTACTCAATCACAATTTGTAACCTCATGGCCCAACATATCCCCCACTCTACCACTACCATCAAACCAGGGGACCAACCCTGGTTCAATGAAGAGTGCAGGAGGGCATGCCAGAAGCAGCACTAGGCATACCTCAAAATGACTACTTGCGTGCCAAACTGTGTAAGCAGCATGCGATAGACAAAGCTAAGCGATCCCATAACCAACGTATCAAATCTAAGCTCTGCAGTCCTGCCACATCCAGTCATGAACGGTGGTGGACAATTAAACAACCAACTGGAGGAGGTGGCTCCACAAATATCCCCATCCTCAATGATGGGGGAGTCCAGCACATCAGTGTAAACGATAAGGCTGAAGCATTTGCAACAATCTTCAGGCAGAAGTGCCGAGTTGATGATTCATCTCAGTCTCCTCCTGAAGTCCCCAACATCACAGATGCCAGTCTTCAGCCAATTTGATTCACTCCGTGTGATATCAAGAAACGATTGAAAGAACTAGAAACTGCAAAGGCTATGGGCCCTGACAACATTCCAGCAATAGTACTGAAGACCTTATGCTCCAGAACTTGCTGCGCCACTAGCCAAGCTGTTTCAGTACAGCTACAACATTGGCATCTATCTGGCAATGTGGAAAGCTGCACTTGCTTAGCAATAACCTGCTCACTGACGCTCAGTTTGGGTTTCGCCAGGGCCACTCAGCTGCTCACCTCATTACAGCCTTGGTTCAAACATGGACAAAAGAGCTGAACTCCAGAGGTGAGGTGAGAGTGACTGCCCTTGACATCAAGGCAGCATTTGACCAAGTATGGCATCAAGGAGCACTAGCAAAACTGAAGTCAATGGGAACCAGGGGGAAAACTTTCTGCTGGTTGGAGCCAAACCTAGCGCAAAGGAAGATGGTTGTGGTTGTTGAAGGTCAATAATCTCAGTTCCAGGACATCATTGCAGGAGTTCCTCAGGGTAGTGTCCCAGGCCCAACCATCTTCAGTTGCTTCATCAATGAACTTCGTTCAATCATACGATCAGAAGTGGGGATGTTTTCTGATGATTGCACAATGTTCAGCACCATTCGTGACTCCTCAGATACTGAAGCAGTCCGTGAAGAAATGCAGCAAAACCGGGACAATATCCAGGCATAGGCTGATAAGTGGCAAGTAACATTCACGCCACACAAGTGCCAGGCAATGACCATCTCAAACAAGACAGAATCTAACCATCTCCCCTTAACATTCAATGCCATTACGATCACTGAATCCCCCACTATCAACATCCTGGGGTTACCACTGACCAGAAACTGAACTGGAGTAGCCATATAAATACCATGGCTACAAAAGCAGGTCAGAGGCTTGGAATCCTGCGGCGAGTAACTCACCTCCTGACTTCCCAAAGCCTGTCCACCATCTACAAGGCACAAGTCAGGAGTGTTATGGAATACTTTCCACTTGCCTGGATGGGTGCAGCTCCAACAACACCCAAGAAGCTCGACACCATCCAGGACAAGGCAACCCGCTTGATTGGCACCCCATCCACAAACATTCACTCTCTCCACCACCAACGCACTGCGGCAGCAGTGTGTACCATCTACAAGATGCACTGCAGCAACGCACCAAGACTCCTTAGACAAAACTCCTTAGACAACACCTTCCAAACCCATGACCTCTACCACCTAGAAGGACAAGGGCAGCAGATGCATGGGAACACCACCACCTGCAAGTTCCCCACCAAGTCACACACCATCCTGACTTGGAACTATATTGCTGTTCCTTCACTGTCGCTGGGTCAAAATCCTGGAACTCCCTTCCCAACAGCACTGTAGGTGCACCTACACCATATGGACTGCAGCGGTTCAAGAAGGCAGCTCACCACCACCTTCTCAAAGGCAATTATGGATAGGCAATAAATGCTGGCCTAGCAAGCGACACCCACATCCCAAGAACGAATGAAAAAAAAATGTGGCATCTTATCAAATGCCTTTTGGAAAGCCAAGTTCACCACATCTACAGGTCCCCCTTTATCCATCTTGCTTGTTACTTCCTCAACAAACTCTAATAAGTTAATTAAATACGATTTCCTTTTCACAAAACCATGTTTCTAAGTATCCTGCTGTAACCTCCTTCATAATGGATTCTAGAAATTTCCCTCAGACAGATGTAAGGTTAACTGGCCTATAGTTTCCTGTTTTCTGTCTCCCTCCTTTCTTGAATAAAGATGTTACATTTGTGATTTTCCAATCTGCTGGGCCCCTCTCAGAATCTAAGGAATTTTGGAAGGTTAAAACCAATGCCTCTGCTATCTCTGCAGCCACTGCCTTTAAGACGGATGCAGGCCATCTGGTCCTGGGGACTTGTCAGCCTTTAGGTCTAATAGTTTTCCCAATACTTTTTCCCTGCTGATGGTGGTTGTTTTAAGTTCCCCCGTCCCTTTCGTCTTTTGATTTCAAGTATCTTTGGGAAATTTTCTAAGCCTTCTACAGTGAAAACAGATACAAAATACCTGTTTAACACTTCCGACATTTCTCTGTTTTCCATTATCAATTCCCCAGACTCACTCTCCAGAGGACCAACATTTGTTTTCGTTACTCTTTTCCTTTTAAAATACTTATAGAAACTCTTACTATCTATTTTTATATTTCTCACTAGCTTGCTCTCATATTCTAATTTCTCCCTCTTTATTATTTTTTAGTCATCCTTTGCTGGTACTTAAAATCTAACCAATCTTCTGACTTGCCACTAATCCTCACTGAATTATATGGTGTTTCTTTCAATTTGATACTATCCTTAACTTCCTTATTTAACTACAGATGATGCAGCCCTCTCAAAAAGTCTTTCTTTCTCACTGGGATAAATCTTTGCTGAGAGTTATTAAATATCACCTTAAAGATCTGACACTGCATCTCTACTGTCCTACCTTTTAACCTAGTTTCCCAGTTCACTTTAGCTCGATCTGCCTTCATACCTTTGTAACTACCTTTATTTAGGTTTAGAACACGAGTCAGAGTGAACCTGAAATTCTATCAGAACTAGAGGCTCCTTTATAATGAGGTTATTGATTCATCCTGTCTCATTGCACATTACCAGGTCTAGAATTGCCTGCTCCCTAGTTGACGCTCGAACACACTGCTCTAAGAAATTGTCCCGAATACACTCTATGAACTAATTTTCCAGGCCACCTTTGCCAATCTGATTCTACATGTAGATTAAAGTCACCCATGATTATTGCAGTACCTTTCTTTGATACCATATTTATTTATTTCTGTATACTCTGTCCTACAGTGTAACCACGGTTAGAGGGCCTATAAACTACTGCCACAAGTGACCTCTTACTTTCCTATTTCTTAACTGTATCCAAACGATTCTACATCTTGCTCTTTCGAGCTAAGGTCATCTCTGTACTAATGTACTATTACTACAGTACTAATGTTATCCTTAATTAATAGAGCAAGCCTGCCACTTTTTCCTAGCTTCCTGTCTTTTTGAAATGTCAAATACACTTCAATATTCAGATCCCAGCCTTGGTCACCTTTGACCATGTCTCCATAATGGCTATCAGAGCATACATATTTGTTTCTATCAGTGCTAACAATTCATTTATTTTGTTACAAATGCTGCATACAGATACAGAGCCTTTAACTCTATTTTTTACCACTTCTGCAGTCTCTGGCCTTATCTGCTGGTGCACTCTTAAGTTTGTATGCTCTGTCCTTTCCTGCCACTGTGGTTATCATTACCCAAATCGCTACCCTGCTCTATCACCTTGTCGTTTCCCTTTAATTTACCGCATCTCCGCTCACATGATCCGTTCCCCCCACGATTTATTTTAAAAACCCTCTCTACAGCCCTCATTAAGGGCTCGCCAGAACACTGGTCCATGCACTGTTCAGGTGAAGACCGTCCCAACAGTACAGCTCCCACTTTCCCCAGTACTAGTGCCAGTGCCTCATTAACCGAAACTCATTTCTCCCACACCGTCTTTGAGCCACGCATTCATCTCTCTAATCTTATTTACCCTATGCCAATTTGCTTGTGGTTCAGGCAATAATCCAGAGATTCTACATTTTAATTTAGCCCCTAGCTACTCATATTCCCTATACAGAACCTCTTTCCTAGTCCTATCTATGTCATTGGTACCCATGTGAACCATGACAACTGGATCCTGCCCCTCCCACTGCAAGTCCCTCTCCAACCCAGAGCAGATCATAGAAAGTTTAAGGCACAGAAAGCGATCATTTTTCCCATCGTGTCTGTGCCGGCTGAAAACCGATCCACCCATTCTAATCCCACCTTTCAGCATTTGGTCAGTAGCCCTGCAGATTACAGCACTTGAGGTGCATATCCAGACTCCTTTTGAATGAGTTGAGGGTTTCTGCCTGAACTACCCTTTCAGACAGTGAGTTCCAGACCCCCACCACCCTCTGGGTGAAAAGGTTTTTCCTCAACTCCCCTCTAATTTTTCTACCAATCACTTTAAATCTATGCCCCCTAATCACTGACCTCTCTGCTAAATAGGCCCTTCACCTCCACTCTATCCAGGCCCCTCAAAATTTTGTACATTTCAATCAGATCTCCCCTCAGCCTTCTCTGTTCCAAGGAGAACAACCCCAGCCTTTCCAATCTTTCCTCATAGCTGCATTTTTCCAGTCCTGGCAACATCTCATAAATCTTCTCTGTACCCTCTCTAGTGCAATTACATCCTTTCTGTAATAAGGTGATCAGAACTGCACACAGTACTCAAAATGTAGCCTAACCAATGAGTTATACAGTTCCAGCATAATCTTCCTGCTCTTATATTTTATACCTCGGCTAATAAAGGAAAGGATTCCATATGCCTTCTTAACCACCTTATCGACCTGTCCTGCTACCTTCAGGGATCTGTGGACATACACTCCAAGACCCCTCACTTCCTCTACACTTCTCAGTATTTTCCCATGAATCGTGTATTCCTTTGCCTTGTTTGACCTCCCCGAATGCATCACCTCACACTTCTCCAGGTTGAATTCCATTTGCCACTTTTCTGCCCATCTGACCAGACCACCAATATCTTCCTGCAGTCTATCCTTCTCACTATCTACCACATGGCCAATCTTTGTGTTGTCTTCAAACTTCTTGATCATGCCCCCTACATTTACGTCCAAGTCGTAAATATATACCACAAAAAGCAGGGGTCCCAGTACTGAGCCCTGCGGAACGCCACTAGAAACAGCCCACCAGTCACTAAAACACCCATCAACAATTACCCTTTGTTTCCTGCCACTGAGCCAATTTTGTATCCACCTTGCTGCATTTCCCTGGATCCCATGGGTTTTTATTTTTTTAACCAGTCTGCCACATGGGACCTTGCCAAAAGCTTTGCTAAAATCCACGTACACCACATCATTACCCTCATCTATCTTCCTTGTTACTTCTTCAAAAAATTCGATCAAGTTGGTCAAACAAGACCTTCCCTTAACAAATCCATGCTGACTATCCTTGATTAACCTGTGCCTTTCTAAGTGACAGTTTATCCTGCGTCTCAGAATAGATTTTAATACTTTGCCCACTACTGAACTTAGACTGACTGGCCTGTAATTATTTGGTCTATCCCTCACTCCCTTTTTAAACAGAGGTACAACGTTAGCTGTTCTCCAAGCCTCTGGCACCACACCTGTATCCAGTGAGGACTGGAAAATGATGGTCAGACCTTCCGCTATTTCTTCTCTTGCTTCTTTTAACAGCCTGGGGTACATTTCATCCAGCCCTGGTAATTTATCAACGTTCAAGGATGCTAATCCCATTAATACTTCCTCTGCCCCTATGTTTATCAAATCCAATACGTCACACTCCTCCTCCTCAACTACAATATCTGCATCGTCCCCCTCTTATGTGAAGACAGATGCAAAGTATTCATTAAGAACAATACCAACATCTTCCGCCCCTACACATAGGTTACCTTTTTGGTCTTTTATGGACCCTACTCTCTCCTTAGTTATCCTCTTACTCTTAGAGTATTGATAAAACATCTTTGGGTTCACCTTGATTTTGCTTGCCAATATTCTTTCATGCCCTCTCTTTGCTTTCCTAATTTCCTTTTTGATTTCACCCCTCCACTTCCTACACTTCTCTCGGCTTTCTGTAGTATTGAGTTCTCGGTTTTGGACATAAGCAGATGTCCCAAACGCTGGCGCCGGGCAGGCCTTCTGGACTCTCAATCTCAGCTACAGAGAACTGTGTCTATCCCCCTGACTATGCTGTCCCCTACTAATACAACATTCCTATTTACTCCCCCCGCTTGAGTAGCTTCTTGTATCACGGTGCAAAGTTCAGTTCAATGGTGGTCCCAAGTTTCCAGCAACCTCGACTTGCTACATTTATCCCAATAGCTGTTGAATTGTAGGAGCAAGTTGATGCTTTACTGCTCTGCAACACAAAGCATTGGTATCCAATTCCTTTAGAGGTTCCATTATTTTATATGAATTTTTTACATGGATAAAATGATGTTAACAACTAATACTCTGATTAAGTGGTGAGGCCAGAATGGATGTATGTGGCCTTACCAGAGCAGGTCAGAGTTTGGGTATTCTGCAGCGAGTAACTCACCTCCTTACTCCCCCAAGTCTCTCCACCCCTTTTCAGGCAGCAATGTGATGGAGATGGAATACTCGTCACTTGCGTAGATGGGTGTAGGTGGACCTGGGATCCAGGGAAATGCAGCAAGGTGGATACAAAATTGGCTCAGTGGCAGGAAACAAAGGGTAATTGTTGATGGGTGTTTTAGTGACTGGTGGGCTGTTTCTAGTGGCGTTCCGCAGGGCTCAGTACTGGGACCCCTGCTTTTTGTGGTATATATTTACGACTTGGACGTAAATGTAGGGGGCATGATCAAGAAGTTTGAAGACAACACAAAGATTGGCCATGTGGTAGATAGTGAGAAGGATAGCTATAGACTGCAGGTGGATTGACACCATCCAGGACAAGGCAGTCTTTTGACTCGTACCCCATCCAACAACTTTAACATTCACTCCCTCCACCACCGGCACACAGTGGCTGCAGTGTGTTTTATCTACAAAATGTACTTCACCAACTCCCCAAGACTTCTTCAACAGCACCGCCTGACTCACAACCTCTACCACCAAGAAGGAACACCACCAGCTGGAAGTTCCCCTCCAAGTCACACACCACCCTGACTTGGAAATATATAGCTGTTCCTTAGTCATTGCAGGGTCAAAATCCTGGCACTCCCTCCATAACAGCACTGTGGGAATACCTTCACCACACAGACTGCAGAGGTTCAAGGAAGGCCCATCACCACCTGCTCAAGGAATGGGCCTTCCAGTGATGCCCACATCCCATGAATGAATAGAAACAGAATGTCAGCAATCAGTCTATTCACATTGCATAAAACTTTGCCAATTAGCTTTGATTCTTTTTTAGGGGGTAGCAGGGGGAAAGTGTACATTGTACTCACCTGCACACGACTGATATTTAATTTAAAAAACATGAATTTCACTTTCCTAATTTACTTCTGGCAAGGTACGAGGAATATGGCATTGGGTGTGAAGCTTTGTATTTGGACAGTTCTATTTGTGACACCAGGTGATGGTGATATACAGTTAGATATTCATCTTCAGCTCTGAGGCTGACATGCAGATATTGAATCAGGATTGCAATTACCATTGCATGAGAGAAAAACAAAGAAAATTTCTGAAATGAAAAGAAATCCCATTCAAAGGTACACATAAAAGACAAAAGGGAAGTCAAAAATCCATTATCAAATTGCAAAAAGAACTGTCAACCAATGTGAAGTGTCTAAGAACCAGGGCACTGAATTGATCAAGCTGGCAAAATAGGATAGATTCTGAAATCCATGGACTGAATAGTGTGGGCAACATACCTGGGATTTTCCTGCCTCTCGTTGGGTGAGGGATCTAACCAAGGAGAAGAATTCAGTAAAGTTGCCTTAATACGTCAAAACTGCAGAAAATTCAAGAAGCTTGAGATGAATCTTTTCAAACGCCATTGATTCCATCCCTGTCCACAGCCACTGTCTCAGGCTGAACCAGACTATACAGAATCTCAACGTCTTATCTGACCGAGATGAGCTTCCAACCCTATATCCTCTCCATCACAAAAGCGGTCTATTTCACCTCTGTCCTAGTTCATCTACTGCTGAAAACCAAATCCGTACCTTTATTACTCTAGAATTGACTATTCCAATGCTCTCCTGGCTGACTTCCCATCATCCACCCTCCATAAACTTCACCTCATCCAAAACTCTTCTAACTTGTATCTTAACTCACACCAAGTCCCGCTCACCCAAGCTCAGCTGTGATAGCCTCATTCACCAACCAGTCTGACAGATGAAGGATGGCTTCTTGGGCAAGGTATTTGGAGGTTGGCCGCACCTGCATTATTGCACCACTGTATAGGGATTGGAGGGACGGGGGAGGAGGGACAATGGGCTGGTGGAGAAGGTACAAGGAATGGGAGGGACAAGGATGAGGAAGAAAATGGATTGCAGGGATAAGCTGTGGGAGGGACAAGGAGTGGGAGGGAAAAACTTTGCATATTAATGCTCAATACCAATGATTTTAACATTCGTAAAATTTTAAATTGTAGAATTTATTATTAATCAGTGCAGGACAACGAAAGCTTACCTCTGTGGTGAACTGGTGAAGGTTGCAGAAACAGTTGGATTGTTCTCTACATTTTGCCTTTGTCGTATTGCTGATCTTCTTGGCCGACTGTTGTGGTCGCACCACCTAATACTTCCTGGTCCAGTCTCTGGTAGGGGCACAACTACATGAGAGAGAAAGGTTGAGAGAAATAGCGATAAAAAGATTATTGACTTTGGTGGAATAAAGCAACAGCCGAGTGGACTAATGGAGCAGATAGCCAAGCTTGAGATCGTACCTAGGTACACCCTCCTGTTCCTGGAGCTAGGTTTCATAACTCCCAGCTGCAAGCCTCTGATTAGTGGCAAGAGAGAAGGGGGCTGGTGTATAAAGTACCATGGTACCACCCTGAGTCTCTCCCACCATTCGGCTCCTGAGGACAAGCTGATACTTCCTCTTTGAGCTTGGTAGACACACCAATCTCACTTTCTCCAATTACACTTCATCCCAATCCCACCTCACCACCAATCTCTGCACCTCACTGATCTCACCTCATCACTGATCTTTATCATTGATCTCTTCTCATCACGGAGCTTTACTCATCACTGATCTCCATTCAGCCCTCATATCTGATCAGCAGCCCCTGCTCATTCCTGATCTTTGCTCATCACTGATAGTCATCGTCACTGATCTTACCTCATCCCCAATCTTTATTCATCCCAGATCTTCACAGAACCCGATCTCAGCTCATCACTGTTCACGGCTCATCCCCGATGTTCATTGATCCTGGATCTTCACACATCCCTGATCTCACCTCATCACTGATCTTCACTCATCACCGATCTTCATTCATCCACGATCTCACCTCATCACTGATCTTCACTCATCCCAATTCTCACCTCATCACTGATCTTCATTCATCCCCGATCTCACCTCATCCTGATCTTCACTCATCCCAATTCTCACCTCATCACTGATCTTCACTCATCCCCAAACTCACCTCATCACTGACCACCACTCATCGCTAAACTCACCTCATCACTGAACTTGACACATCCCCGATCTCACCTCATCACTGATCTTCACTCATCCCCGATCTCACCTCATCACTGATCTTCACTCATCCCCGATCTCACCTCATCACTGATCTTCACTCATCCCCAAACTCACCTCATCACTGACCACCACTCATCGCTAAACTCACCTCATCACTGATATTCACTCATCCCCAATCTCACCTCATCACTGATCTTCACTCATCCCCGATCTCACCTCATCACTGATCTTCACTCATCCCCGATCTCACCTCATCACTGATCTTCACTCATCCCCGATCTCACCTCATCACTGATCTTCACTCATCCCCAAACTCACCTCATCACTGACCACCACTCATCGCTAAACTCACCTCATCACTGATATTCACTCATCCCCAAACTCACCTCATCACTGATCTTCACGCATCCCCGATCTCACCTCATCACGGATCTTCACTCATCCCCGTTCTCACCTCATCACTGATCTTCACTCATCCCCGATCTCACCTCATCACTGATCTTCAGTCATCCTCAATCTCACCTCATCACTGATCTTCACTCATCCCCGTTCTCACCTCATCACGGATCTTCACTCATCCCCAATCTCACCTCATCACTGATCTTCAGTCATCCTCAATCTCACCTCATCACTGATCTTCACTCACCCCCGATCTCACCTCATCACGGATCTTCACTCATCCCCGTTCTCACCTCATCACGGATCTTCACTCATCCCCAAACTCACTTCATCACTGATCTTCACTCATCCCCATTCTCACCTCATCATTGATCTTCATTCATCCACGATCTCACCTCATCACGGATCTTCACTCATCCCAATTCTCACCTCATCACTGATCTTCATTCATCCCCGATCTCACCTCATCCTGATCTTCACTCATCCCAATTCTCACCTCATCACTGATCTTCACTCATCCCAATTCTCACCTCATCACCGATCTTCATTCATCCCCGATCTCACCTCATCACTGATCTTCATTCATCCCCAAACTCACCTCATCACTGATCTTCACTCATCCCCGATCTCACCTCATCACTGATCTTCACTCATCCCCAAACTCACCTCATCACTGATCTTCATTCATCCCCGATCTCACCTCATCACTGATCTTCACTCATCCCCGATCTCACCTCATCACTGATCTTCACTCATCCCCAAACTCACCTCATCACTGATATTCACTCATCCCCAATCTCAGCTCAATCCTGATCTCAGTTCATCCCGATCTTTGCATCCCTGATCTCAGCTCATCCCTGATATTCGCTCATCCCTGATCTCACCTTATCCCTGATATTCACTCATCCCTGATCTCAGCTCATCCCCATCTCACTTCATCCCCGCTCTACGCTCATCCCCAATCTTCACTCATCCTCAATCTTAACATCCCGATCTTCATTCATCCCAGACCTCACCTCATCCCGATCTTCACTCAATCTTGATCTCACCTCATCACTGATCTTCACTCATCCCCAATCTCACATCCCTGATATTCACTCATCCCCGATCTTCACTTATCATGGATCTCACCTCATCACTGATCATCACTCAATCTTGATCTCACTTCATCACAGGTCTTCACGTATTCTTTATCTCACATCCTTGATCTTCACTCATCCCCAATCTCACCTCATCACTGATCTTCACTCATCCTCAATCTCATCTCATCACTGATCTTCATTCATCCCCAATCTCACCTCATCACTGATCTTCACTCATCTCTGATCTCACCTTATCACTGATCTTCACTCATCCCCGAACTCACCTCATCATTGATCTTCAATCATCCCCGAACTCACCTCATTATTGATCTTCATTCATCCACGATCTCACCTCATCACTGATCTTCACTCATCCCCGAACTCACCTCATCACTGATCTTCACTCATCCCCAAACTCACCTCATCATTGATCTTCACTCATCCCCAAACTCACCTCATCATTGATCTTCATTCATCCACGATCTCACCTCATCACTGATCTTCATTCATCCCCAAACTCACCTCATCACTGATCTTCACTCATCCCCGATCTCACCTCATCACTGATCTTCACTCATCCCCAAACTCACCTCATCACTGATCTTCATTCATCCCCGATCTCACCTCATCACTGATCTTCACTCATCCCCAAACTCACCTCATCACTGATATTCACTCATCCCCAATCTCAGCTCAATCCTGATCTCAGTTCATCCCGATCTTTGCATCCCTGATCTCAGCTCATCCCTGATATTCGCTCATCCCTGATCTCACCTTATCCCTGATATTCACTCATCCCTGATCTCAGCTCATCCCCATCTCACTTCATCCCCGCTCTACGCTCATCCCCAATCTTCACTCATCCTCAATCTTAACATCCCGATCTTCATTCATCCCAGACCTCACCTCATCCCGATCTTCACTCAATCTTGATCTCACCTCATCACTGATCTTCACTCATCCCCAATCTCACATCCCTGATATTCACTCATCCCCGATCTTCACTTATCATGGATCTCACCTCATCACTGATCATCACTCAATCTTGATCTCACTTCATCACAGGTCTTCACGTATTCTTTATCTCACATCCTTGATCTTCACTCATCCCCAATCTCACCTCATCACTGATCTTCACTCATCCTCAATCTCATCTCATCACTGATCTTCATTCATCCCCAATCTCACCTCATCACTGATCTTCACTCATCCCCAAACTCACCTCATTATTGATCTTCATTCATCCACGATCTCACCTCATCACTGATCTTCACTCATCCCCGAACTCACCTCATTATTGATCTTCATTCATCCACGATCTCACCTCATCACTGATCTTCACTCATCCCCGAACTCACCTCATCATTGATCTTCATTCATCCACGATCTCACCTCATCACTGATCTTCACTCATCCCCAAACTCACCTCATATCTGATCTTCATTCATCCCCATTCTCACCTCATTACTGATCTTCACTCATCCCCAATCTCACCTCATCACTTATCTTCACTCATCCTCAATCTCAGCTCATCACTTATCATCACTCATCCTCAATCTCACCTCATCACTGATCTTCACTCAATCTTGATCTCACCTCATCATTGATCTTCATTCATCCACGATCTCACCTCATCACGGATCTTCACTCATCCCCAATCTCACCTCATCACTGATCTTCACTCATCCCCGATCTCACCTCATCACTGATCTTCACTCATCCCCAAACTCACCTCATCACTGACCACCACTCATAGCTAAACTCACCTCATCACGGATCTTCACTCATCCCCGATCTCACCTCATCACGGATCTTCACTCATCCCCAATCTCACCTCATCACTGATCTTCACTCATCCCCAATCTCACCTCATCACTGATCTTCACTCATCCCCAATCTCACCTCATCACTGATCTTCACTCATCCCCGATCTCACCTCATCACTGATCTTCACGCATCCCCGATCTCACCTCATCATTGATCTTCAGTCATCCTCAATCTCACCTCATCACTGATCTTCACTCACCCCCGATCTCACCTCATCACTGATCTTCACTCATCCCCAAACTCACTTCATCCTGATCTTCACTCATCCCAATTCTCACCTCATCACTGATCTTCATTCATCCCCGATCTCACCTCATCCTGATCTTCACTCATCCCAATTCTCACCTCATCACTGATCTTCATTCATCCCCGATCTCACCTCATCCTGATCTTCACTCATCCCAATTCTCACCTCATCACTGATCTTCATTCATCCCCGATCTCACCTCATCACGGATCTTCACTCATCCCAATTCTCACCTCATCACTGATCTTCATTCATCCCCGATCTCACCTCATCACTCATCTTCACTCATCCCCATTCTCAACTCATCACTGACCACCACTCATTGCTAAACTCACCTCATCACTGATATTCACTCATCCCCAAACTCACCTCATCACTGAACTTGACACATCCCCGATCTCACCTCATCACTGATCTTCACTCATCCCCATTCTCACCTCATCATTGATCTTCATTCATCCACGATCTCACCTCATCACTGATCTTCACTCATCCCAATTCTCACCTCATCACTGATCTTCATTCATCCCCGATCTCAACTCATCACTGATCTTCATTCATCCCCGATCTCACCTCATCACGGATCTTCACTCATCCCCGTTCTCACCTCATCATTGATCTTCACTCATCTCCGATCACACCTCATCACTGATCTTCACTCATCTCCGATCACACCTCATCGCTGATCTTCACTCATCCCCATTCTCACCTCATCATTGATCTTCATTCATCCCCGATCTCACCTCATCACTGATCTTCACATCCCCATTCTCACCTCATCACTGATCTTCACTCATCCCCAATCTCACCTCATCACTTATCTTCACTCATCCTCAATCTCAGCTCATCACTTATCATCACTCATCCTCAATCTCACATCCCTGATCTTCACTCGTCCACAATCTCACATCCCTGATCTTCACTCGTCCACAATCTCACCTCATCACTGATCTTCACTTATTCTTGATCTCCTCTCATCCCCGATCTCCGCTCATCACTGATCTTCATTCATCTCCAATCTCACCTCATCCCCGATCTTCACTCATCCCTAGTCGCACCTTATCCCTGATCGCAGCTCATCACTGATCTTCACCCATTCCTGATCTCACCTCATCCCAATCTTCACTCAACCCCAATCTCACAGCATTCCTGATATCCACTCATCCCCAATCGTCATTTATTCTTGATCTCACCTCATCACTGATCTTCACTCATATCCAATCTCACCACATCACTGACTTTCACTTAGTCTTGATCTCATCTCATCACTGATCTTCATTCATCACCGATCTCACCTCATCTGCAATCTTACATCATTGATGTTCACTCAACCCCGATCTCAGCTAATTACTATTCTTCACTCATCCCCAATCTCACCTCATCACTGATCTTCACTCACCCCTGATCTCGGCTCATCCCCTATCTTCCTGATCCTTGATCTCAGCTCCTCCCCGATCTCACCTCAAAGAACAAACAAAGAACAAAGAAAATTACAGCACAGGAACAGGCCCTTCGGCCCTCCAAGCCTACGCCGATCCAAATCCTCTAACTAAACCTGTCGCCTATTTTCTAAGGGTCTGTATCTCTTTACTTCCTGCCCATTCTTGTATCTGTCTAGATACATCTTATCGTGCCCGCGTCTACCACCTCCGCTGGCAATGCGTTCCATGCACCCACCACCCTCTGCGTAAAGAACTTTCCACGCATATCCCCCCTAAACTTTTCCCCTTTCACTTTGAACTCATGTCCCCTTGTAATTGAATCCCCCACTCTGGGAAAAAGCTTCTTGCTATCCACTCTGTCTATACCTCTCATGATTTTGTACACCTCAATCAGGTCCCCCCTCAACCTCCGTCTTTCTAATGAAAATAATCCTAATCTACTCAACCTCTCTTCATAGCTAGCGCCCTCCATACCAGGCAACATCCTGGTGAACCTCCTCTGCACCCTCTCCAAAGCATCCACATCCTTTTGGTAATGTGGCGACCAGAACTGCACGCAGTATTCCAAATGTGGCCGAACCAAAGTCCTATAAAACTGTAACATGACCTGCCAACTCTTGTACTCAATACCCCGTCCGATGAAGGAAAGCATGCCGTATGCCTTCTTGACCACTCTATTGACCTGCGTTGCCACCTTCAGGGAACAATGGACCTGAACACCCAAATCTCTCTGTACATCAATTTTCCCCAGGACTTTTCCATTTACTGTATAGTTCACTCTTGAATTGGATCTTCCAAAATGCATCACCTCACATTTGCCCTGATTGAACTCCATCTGCCATTTCTCTGCCCAACTCTCCAGTCTATCTATATTCTGCTGTATTCTCTGACAGTCCCCTTCACTATCTGCTACTCCACCAATCTTAGTGTCGTCTGCAAACTTGCTAATCAGACCACCTATACTTTCCTCCAAATCATTTATGTCTATCACAAACAACAGTGGTCCCAGCGCGGATCCCTGTGGAACACCACTGGTCACACGTCTCCATTTTGAGAAACTCCCTTCCACTGCTACCCTCTGTCTCCTGTTGCCCAGCCAGTTCTTTATCCATCTAGCTAGTACACCTTGGACCCCATGCGCCTTCACTTTCTCCATCAGCCTACCATGGGGAACCTTATCAAACGCCTTACTGAAGTCCATGTATACGACATCTACAGCCCTTCCCTCATCAATCAACTTTGTCACTTCCTCAAAGAATTCTATTAAGTTGGTAAGACATGACCTTCCCTGCACAAAACCATGTTGCCTATCACTGATAAGCCCATTTTCTTCCAGATGAAAATAGATCCTATCCCTCAGTATCTTCTCCAGCTGCTTCCCTACCACTGACGTCAGGCTCTCCGGTCTATAATTACCTGGATTTTCCCTGCTACCCTTCTTAAACAAGGGGACAACATTAGCAATTCTCCAGTCCTCCGGGACCTCACCCGTGTTTAAGGATGCTGCAAAGATATCTGTTAAGGCCCCAGCTATTTCCTCTCTCGCTTCCCACAGTAACCTGGGATAGATCCCATCCGGACCTGGGGACTTGTCCACCTTAATACCTTTTAGAATACCCAACACTTCCTCTCTCCTTATGCCAACTTGACCTAGAGTAATCAAACATCTGTCCCTAACCTCAACATCCGTCATGTCCCTCTCCTCGGTGAATACCGATGCAAAGTACTCATTTAGAATCTCACCCATTTTCTCTGACTCCACGCATAATTTTCCTCCTTTGTCCTTGAGTGGGCCAATCCTTTCTCTAGTTACCCTCTTGCTCCTTATATATGAATAAAAGGCTTTGGGATTTTCCTTAACCCTGTTTGCTAAAGATATTTCATGACCCCTTTTAGCCCTCTTAATTCCTTGTTTCAGATTGCGCCTACAATCCCGATATTCTTTCAAAGCTTCATCTTTCTTCAGCCGCCTAGACCTTATGTATGCTTCCTTTTTCCTCTTAGCTCGTCTCACAATTTCACCTGTCATCCATGGTTCCCTAATCTTGCCATTTCTATCCCTCATTTTCACAGGAACATGTCTCTCCTGCACGTTAATCAACCTCTCTTTAAAAGACTCCCACATATCAAATGTGGATTTACCTTCAAACAGCTGCTCCCAATCTACATTCCCCAGCTCCTGCCGAATTTTGGTATAGTTGGCTTTCCCCCAATTTAGCACTCTTCCTTTAGGACCACTCTCGTCTTTGTCCATGAGTATTCTAAAACTTACGGAATTGTGATCACTATTCCCAAAGTAGTCCCCTACTGAAACTTCAACCACCTGGCCCGGCTCATTCCCCAACACCAGGTCCAGTATGGCCCCTTCCCGAGTTGGACTATTTACATACTGCTCTAGAAAACCCTCCTGGATGCTCCTTACAAATTCTGCTCCATCTAGACCTCTAACAGTAAGTGAATCCCAGTCAATGTTGGGAAAATTAAAATCTCCTATCACCACTACCCTGTTGCTCCTACAGCTTTCCATAATCTGTTCACATATTTGTACCTCTATCTCACGCTCGCTGTTGGGAGGCCTGTAGTACAGACCCAACATTGTTACCGCACCCTTCCTATTTCTGAGTTCTGCCCATATTGCCTCACAGCTCGAGTCCTCCATAGTGCATTCCTTCAGCACAGCTGTGATATCCTCTTTGACCAGTAATGCAACTCCTCCACCCCTTTTTCCTCCCTCTCTATCCCTCCTGAAGCATCGGTATCCTGGAATATTTAGTTGCCAATCATGCCCTTCCCTTAACCAAGTCTCAGTAATAGCAATAACATCATACTCCCAGGTACTAATCCAAGCCCTAAGTTCATCTGCCTTACCTACTACACTTCTTGCATTAAAACAAATACACCTCAGACCACCAGTCCCTTTGCTTTCATCATCTGCTCCCTGCTTACTCTTTCCCTCAGTCATGCTGACTTCATTATCTAGTTCCTTACTGGCTTTAGTTACTACATCCTTACTCTCCACTGACCTCATTTGGTTCCCATCCCCCTGCCACATTAGTTTAAACCCTCCCCAACAGCGTTAGCAAAAGCACCCCCAAGGACATTGGTTCCAGTCCGGCCCAGGTGTAGACCGTCCAATTTGTAATAGTCCCACCTCCCCCAGAACTGGTCCCAATGTCCCAAAAATCTGAACCCCTCCCTCCTGCACCATCTCTCAAGCCACGCATTCATCCTGACTATTCTTTCATTTCTACTCTGACTATCACGTGGCACTGGTAGCAATCCTGAGATTACTACCTCTGAGGTCCTACTTTTTAACTTGGCCCCTAACTCCCTAAATTCTGCTTGTAGGACCTCATCCCGTTTTTTACCTATATCATTGGTGCCTATGTGCACAACGACAACTGGCTGTTCACCCTCCCCCTTCAGAATGTTCTGCAGCCAATCTGAGACATCCCTGACCCGTGCACCTGGGAGGCAACATACCATTCGGGAGTCTCGTTTTCGACCACAGAACCGCCTATCTACTCCCCTTACAATCGAATCCCCTATGACTATAGCCCTTCCACTCTTTTTCCCGCCCTTCTGAACAGCAGAGCCAGCCACGGTGCCATGAACCTGGCTGCTGCTGCCTTCCCCTGGTGAGCCATCTCCCTCAACAGTATCCAAAACGGTATACCTGTTGTGGAGGGAGATGATCGCAGGGGACACCTGCGCTGCCTTCCTGCTCTTTCTCTGCCTTTTGGTCACCCATTCCCTTTCTCCCTCAGCAATCCTAATCTGCGGTGTGACCAATTCGCTAAACGTGCTATCCACGACCTCCTCAGCATCGCGGATGCTCCAAAGTGAAAATCCCTGATTTTCATTCATTCCTGATCTCACCTCATCCTGATCTTCACTCATCCCTGATCTCACCTCTTCCCAATCTTCACGCATCCCTGATCTCAGCTATCACTGATCTTCACTCATTTCTGATCTCACCTCATCACTGATCTTTACACCCCTGATCTCGGCTCATCCCCTATCTTCCTGATTCCTGACCTTCACTCATTCCCGATCTCACCTCATCCTGATCTTAACTCATCCCTGATCTCACCTCATTCCTGATCTCACCTCATCACTGACATTCTTTCATCCCCAATCTTCACATATTCTTGATCTCACCTCATCAATGATCTTCACTCATCCCCAATCTCACCTCATCCCTGATCTTCACTCACCCCCGATCTCACCTGATCACTGATCTTCACTCACCCCCGATCTCACCTCATCACTGATCTTCACTCACCCCGATCTCACCTCATCACTGATCTTCACTCATCCCCAATCTCACATCCCTGATCTTCACTCATCACTGATCTTCATTCATCCTCAATCTCACCTCATCACTGATCTTCACTCATCCCCAATCTCACATCCCTGATCTTCACTCATCCCCAATCTCACCTCATCCCTGATCTTCACTCATCCCCAATCTCACCTCATCACTGATCTTCACTCATCCTCAATCTCACCTCATCACTGATCTTCACTCATCCCCAATCTCACCTTATCACGGATCTGCACTCATTCCCATTCTCACCTCATCACTGATCTTCACTCATCCTCAATCTCACCTCATCACTGATCTTCACTCATCCCCAATCTCACCTCATCACTGATCTTCACTCATCCCCAATCTCACCTCATCACTGATCTTCACTCATCCTCAATCTCACCTCATCACTGATCTTCACTCATCCCCAATCTCACCTCATCACTGATCTTCACTCATCCTCAATCTCACCTCATCACTGATCTTCACTCATCCCCAATCTCACCTCATCACTGATCTTCACTCATCCCCAATCTCACCTCATCACGGATCTTCACTCATTCCCATTCTCACCTCATCACTGATCTTCATTCATCCCCAATCTCACCTCATCACTGATCTTCACTCATCCTCAATCTCACCTCATCACTGATCTTCACACATCCTCAATCTCAGCTCATCACTGATCTTCACTCATCCCCAATCTCACCTCATCACTGATCTTCACTCATCCTCAATCTCAGCTCATCACATATCACTCATCCTCAATCTCACCTGATCACTCATCTTCACTCATCCTCAATCTCACATCCCTGATCTTCACTCGTCCACAATCTCACATCCCTGATCTTCACTCATCCACAATATCACATCCCTGATCTTCACTCGTCCACAATATCACCTCATCACTTATCTTCACTTATTCTTGATCTCCCTTCATCCCCGATCTCCGCTCATCACTGATATTCACTCATCCCCAATCTCACCTCATCACTGATCTTCATTCATCTCCAATCTCACCTCATCCCCGATCTTCACTCATCCCTAATCGCACCTTATCCCTGATCGCAGCTCATCACTGATCTTCACCCATTCCTGATCTCACCTCATCCCAATCTTCACTCAACCCCAATCTCACTGCATCCCTGATATCCACTCATCCCCGATCTCACTTCATCACTGCACTTCTTGCCTAATCTGCGCTCATCCCAATCTCACCTCATCACTGATCTTCACATCCCCGATCTTCATTCATCCCAGACCTCACCTCATCCCAATCTTCACTCATCCTCACCTCATCACTGATCTTCAATCTAGATCTCACCTCATCACTCATCTTCACTCATCCCCGATTTTCATTCATCGCCAATCTTACCTCATCACTGATGTTCACTTAACCCCGATCTTATCTCATCAGTGATCTCCATCACTGATCTCACTTCATCCTCAATCTTCATTCATCCCCGATCGTCACTTATTCTTGATCTCACCTCATCATTGATCTGACCTCATCACTGATCTTCACTCATATCCAATCTCACCACATCACTGACTTTCACTTAGTCTTGATCTCATCTCATCACTGATCTTCACTCATCACCGATCTCACCTCATCCGCGATCTTACATCACTGATCTTCACTCATCCCCGATCTTACATCATTGATGTTCACTCAACCCTGATCTCAGCTAATTACTATTCTTCACTCATCCCGAATCTCACCTCATCACTGATCTTCACTCACCCCTGATCTCGGCTCATCCCCTATCTTCCTGATCCTTGATCTCAGCTCCTCCCCGATCTCACCTCATCCCTGATTTTCATTCATTCCTGATCTCACCTCATCCTGATCTTCACTCATCCCTGATCTCACCTCTTCCCAATCTTCACTCATCCCTGATCTAAGCTATCACTGATCTTCACTCATTCCTGATCTCACCTCATCACTGATCTTTACACCGCTGATCTCGGCTCATCCCCTATCTTCCTGATTCCTGATCTTCACTCATTCCCGATCTCACCTCATCCTGATCTTAACTCATCCCTGATCTCACCTCTTCCCGATCTTCACTCATCCCCGGTCTCACCTCATTCCTGATCTCACCTCATCACTGACATTCTTTCATCCCCAATCTTCATATATTCTTGATCTCACCTCATCAATGATCTTCACTCATCCCTATTCTCACCTCATCAATCCTTGATCTCACCTCATCTTCCCAATCTCAGCTCATCCCCAGTCTTCGCTAACTGTACTTATCAGTTCATTGCTGCTAATGGCTGAGCAAGGTCAGTACGCCCCTGGTTCCTCTATGGGGAGACAGGTCTACTGGTGGTGGGTTAAAGATTCCATGCCAATTCCAAATTTGTATCCCTAAAGGGAAAGGTTGCTGATCCTTGAACAGTTGGACCTGTGGCTTTCTGCCTCGGCTGTCCCACATCCAAACTATCATAGATCCAACTAAATATTTCTACGCACAAATATACACAAGAAAGTGAAGCCTGATTTGAAAGTATTTTCCCCGAGGTACTCTTCTTTTAAGTAATTTGTTGTTGAAGTTTGGTTGACAGAGTGAGGGACTGAGCATAAGTAAGGAATGAGTTTGAAATTTAACCCAGTTTATCATCACCCTCCCCTCAGGAATGACGGGATAACAAGCGTGACAATCCAGACAGCTTGTGCATGACAAGAAATGTGCTTGCTTAGGTCTACTTTCTGAGAACATTAAAAAAAAAAGAACTTGTATTTATAAAGCACCTTTCAGGACCTGAGGACATTCCAAAGTGCTTAACAACCAATGAAGTATTTTTGACGTGCAATCATTGTTGGAGCCTAGGAAACGCACAGCCAATTTTCACACAGCAAGCTCCCACAAACAGCAATGGGATAATGACCAGATAATGTACTTTTAGTGATGTTGGTTGAGGGATAAGTATTGGCCAGGACCCCAGGGACAACAACCCAGCTCTTCTTCGAAATAGTGCCATGGGAACTTTTACATCCATCTGAAAGTAAAGATAGAGGCTTGGTTTAATGTCTCATTCAAAGGACAGCATCTCCAACAGTGCAGCACTCCCTCAGTATTTTACTGTCTAGATTATATGCACCAGTCCTTCTGACTCAAGAGATGGAGGTGCTACCACTAAGCTATGGCTGATACCAAAAACACATTTAAGTGAGAAATGAAAGGACCCAATTTTTTGTTTAAATCTCTAGTGTTGCTAAATCAATGTAAAAAAAGAGGACATAAAAGCACATCAAACTAGGTGAGTAAGCTGATCACAGGCCTGGAGAATAGCTGCATGGTACATTAGATATAACAGTTATTTCACCGCTGGGAACTGACTCCAAATCTAGCCAATACGAATTGGCTCTTTCTACAGGCTCTAAACAACCTACATCATGAGTATGAAATTCAACCCAGTTTCTCATCAGCACCACCTCATGGTACAAAATTCCTGATATTGCACAAACTTAGCATTGCTAGTTGAGGCAGGCTGCAAGAAAATGGGATAAAGGATACAAGTAACAGGAGCTTGCCTCTCCAATGTCTGTGTTCTACCTGACCTGGGTGTGCTGAATGTCAACACTGCGTAACAGGAGTGGAAAAGAAATAGTTCACGGAAATTCATCAAATGCAAATTTACAGAATTATGTTGGTGAGAATTGTTTGCAGAACATAGGAATAGGAGAAGGCCATTCATCCCCTCAAGCCTGTTCTGCCACCATTCAATGAGATCATGGCTGTTCTGTGACCTAACTCCATATACCCACCTTTACCCCGATCAATCTCATTTAAAATTTACAATTGATCTAGCATTGATTGCCATTTGCTGAAGAGAGTTCCAAACTTCTACCCCCCTTTGCATTTAGAAGTATTTCCTAATTTCACTCCTGAAAGGTCAGCTCTAATTTTTAGACCATGCTCCCCAGTCCGAGACTCCACAACCAGTGGAAATAGTTTTTCTCTATCTACCCTGTTCCCCTTAAAATCTTGAAAACTTCGATCAAATCACTCCTTAATTGGGGAACACAACCCTAGTTTGTGTAATCTCTCTGTGTAATTTAACCCTTGGAGTCCAAGTATCATTCTGATAAACTTACATTGCACTCCCTCCAAGGACCTGAGGACATTCCAAAGTGCTTAATAACCAATGAAGTATTTTTGACGTGCAATCATTGTTGGAACCCAGGAAATGCACAGCCAATTTTCACACAATATAATCCTTCCACAGGTGCCCAGAACTGCTCACAGTACTTCAGGTAGGGTCTAACCAGGGTTTTATATAGCTGAAGCATGACTTCTACCTTTATTGTATTCTATTCTTCCAGATATAACAGCCAGCATTCGATTAGCCTTTTGGTTATTTTTTGCACCTGTCCATGACATTTTAATGATCTTTGTACTTTGACTCCAAGTCTCTTTGGACCTCCCCTGTTTCCATTTTTTCATCAGTTAGAAGCTTCCCTCTTCTATCCTTTTTAGGTCCAAAGTGGATGACCTCACATTTGCCTACATTGAAATCCATTTGCCAGTTTTGCCTAGTCACCTAACCTATCACTCCCTCTTTGAAATTTTATGTTTCCATCTGCACCACTTACAATGCCATGTGTCATTGGCAAACTTGGATATGTGGCTTCCTATCTCATCATCTAAATCATTAATAAATACGATGAATAGTTGAAGCCCCAACACAACCCCGGGACATCACTAGTCACATCCTGCTAATTACAGTACCTGTCCATTATCCCTGCCCTCTATCTCCTGCTGCTCAGTAAGTTTGCTAACCAAGCAAATAATTTGCCTTCAGTTCCTTGGGCTTCAACTTTAGCTCTACCAGTCTCTTGTGAGGGACTTTATCAACTGCCTTCTGGAAGTCCATATAAAGAACATCCATATCCCCCTGTCCACTACTTCAGCTATCTCTCCAAAAAAATTGATCAAATTCGTCAGGCATAACCTACCCTTTACAAATCCGTGCTGGCTCTCTCGTATTAGCTGAAAATGTTCAAGGTGGTCATTCATTCTATCCTAATTATAGACTCTTGCAATTTCCCAACAACAGATGTTAGGCTAGCTGGTCTAAAATTCCCTAGTTTCCCTCCATCACCCTTCTTAAATAGCAGAGTTACATGCACAATTTTCCAATCCAAAGGAAAGGTTCCCAAGTTTAGAGGACTTTGGAAGATTATAGGGCATCTGCAATGTTCTCATCTACGTCCTTTAAAACCATGAGATGAAGCCATCGGTCCTGGAGATCAGTCACTCTTGAGTGCCATTATTTTCTTCATCACTGTTATTTTGCTTACTTTAATTGTGGTGTGTCCCTGTCCCTGATTGAATATTAGTTTCCTTAAGATTTCCAGCATGCTGACCACTTCCTCTACTGATGCAACGTAATTATTCAGCATGTCCACCATTTCATTATTTTCATTGACAATATCATCATGATCAGTTTTCAAGGGGCCCAATTGCTCCTGAGTACCCTCGTTTTCCTATTATAATTGTAATAAATCTTTGTGTTGATTTTGATGTCCCTTGCAAGTTTCTTTTGACGTTCCCTTTTTGTAGCTCTTAGTATCAGTTCTGTTACCCTTTGCTGTACTTTGTATCTTTCCCATTTGCCAGGATCTTTTTTTTTGCATTTTGTATACTTTTTCTTTTTGTTCTATGTTGTCTCATCTCTTTAGTTGCCTCTGAATGGGTACAGATTAGGGATTAATGTGCAAATCATTTCAGCACTAAACAATATTGACCACGAAGTTATTGCTGTTTAGTGGCAATGCAAATAAAATTAATCACAAAATGTAAAACTAATGTGAATAGGTGAATACTATAGCAGCACATATGACATATAAGTTACCACAAGGGCATGATATGGATTTTGACAGTTTGGAGTTTTTCCAAACACTTATGTTCAAATCTAGATTACAGCTTCCAAAAACAGACAAATGCTCTCATGAGCTCATACTGGTTAGCATGCCAAGGTTTAATAATTAACTACAAATGACGAAACACAGATCACTGGAGAATATGTGGGAAGCCTGCCACGTTCTCTTATCACCTTCAAAAACACGTTGCCAAATTACTAGCTAGTTTAAGCTACTTGGTGAGATTTATTTACAAATGAAGTACACAGAAACAAAAGAAACAGAAAGATATTAAAAGAACACAACACTTAAAAATAGAACTACAATCAGTCCACAAGAGATCAATATACTCATTAAGCTAATCTTATGATCCAGTGGCAACAGCCTTTGGATGTAACTATTGGGTTTTCTTTTTCACACACCTGCTAGATGAGATGTTGTACGAGGACAATCTGAGTTCCACGTTGTCCACAAAGTCTGTTGCTCTTATGCCAAGCTTGTACTGTTTTCATGCTGCAGGCTTTTCTTTTGAATTACAAACTGGCAAATGTCATGTTAGGCGAGATGTCACTGGCTGGAAACTGCAGCTTTTCTCCATATCCCCCTCCTCCCCCCACACCAGATTAAGTTTCACACTTTATAATGGGATTTTTCAAATGGTTCAGCAATCAGAGAACAGGTATCTCTGAGCTTCCGTCTTTGATCCCAGGTCGTCTTTCATGACCTGTTTGCAGTCTTTGACATGGTTTAACAAACCATTCTTCTCCAATGCCTCTCCACCATCATTCAGCTGAAGGGAGACTGCACTCACCTGTTTCCATTCTAACCTATCCAGTGGTAGACAGAGAATCACCTCCAATGGCTCCTTTTCCCGCTCTTGCACCGTTACCTGTGGTGTCCCGTCCTAAACACGACATCAGTTTCCACTTGTACGCTGACGATACCCAGCTCACCTCACCCCCTCCCTCGACTCCTCCACTGTCTCTAAATTATCAAACTGCTTGTCCAACATCCAGTACTGGATGATCAGAAATTTCCTCCAATAAGTATTGGGAAGACTGAAGTCATTGGTTGGTTCCCACCACAAAATCCATTCCTTGGCCACTGACTCCATCCCTCTCCTTGGCAACCCCCAAATCCGTTCCTCGGCCACTGACTCCACCCCTCTCCTTGGCAACCCCCAAATCCATTCCTTGGCCTCTGATTCCATCTCTCTCCTTGGCAACTGCATAAAGCTGAAATAGACTATTTGCAACCTTGGTGTCATATTTGACCCTGAGATGAGCTTCCAGCCTGCCATCACTAAGATTGCCTATTTCCACCTCCTTAACAATGCCCAACTCCAGCCCTGCCTAAGCTTATCTGCTGCTGAAACTCCCATCTATGCCTTTGTTACTTCAAGGCTTGTGAATTCCAATTCACTCCTGGCTGGTCTCCCATGCGCTATCCTCTGTAAACCTGAGGTCATACAAAAATCTGCTGCCCATGTCCTAACTCACATCGAGTCCCGTTCACCCATCATCCATGTACTTGCTGACCTACATGGGCACCTGGTAAGCAACACCTCAATTTTGTAATTCTTACCCTTGTTTTGAAATCCCCCCCATGGTCTCATCCCTCCCTATCTCTGTAACCTTCTCCAGCCCTTTCAACCCTCCAAGATAGCTGTGCTCCTCCAATTCTGGCTTCTTGAGCATGCCCGATTTAAATCGCTCCACTATTCACGGCGATGCCTTCAGTTGCTGGGGCCTTAAACTCTGGAATTCCCCGCCCCCACCTGCCAAACCTCTCTGTCTCTCTTTCCTTATAGAAGACACCCCTTAAAACCTATCTTTTTGACCAAGCTTTTGGCCATCTACCCTAACATCTCCTTATGTAGCTCAGTGTCAAATTTTGTTAGGGAGTGAGTTCCAGGATTTTGACCCAGCAACAATGAAAGAACGACAACATAATTCCAAGTCAGGATGGTGTGTGACTTGGAGGGTGGTGGTCCCATGCATCTGCTGCCCTTGTTCCGTTGGGTGGTAGAGGTCGCAGGTATGGAAGGTACTATCAAAGGAGTCTTGGTGAGTTGTTGAAGAGCATCTTGTAGATGGTACACACTGCTGCCACTGAGTGCTGGTGGTGGAAGGAGTGAATGTTTAAGGTGGTGGAAGGGGTGCCCATCAAGTGGGTGGCTGTCCTGAATGGTGTCGAGCTTCCTGTTGTTGGAGCTGCAGTCATCCAGGCAAGTGGAGAGTATTTCATCACACTTCTGACTTGAACCTTGTAGATGGTGGACAGGCTTTGGGGAGTAAGGAGGTGAGTTACTCGCCGCAGAATTCCCAGACTCTGACCTGCTCTTGTAGCCAAAGTATTTATATGGCTACTCCAGTTCAGTTTCTGGTCAATGGTAACCCCCAGGATGTTGATGGTGGGGGATTCAGCGATGGTAATGCCATTGAACATCAAGGGGAGATGGTTAGATTCTCTCTTGTTGGACATGGTCACTCCCTGGCACCTGTGTGGCGTGAATGTTATTTGCTACTTATCAGCCCAAGCCTAAATGTTGCCCAGGTCTTGCTGTATGCGAGAATGGACAGCTTCATTATTTGAGGAGTTGCGAACGGTACCGACTACTGGACATTCTTAACCATGAACCCCACTTCTGACCTTATGATGGAGGGAAGGTCATTGATGATGCAGCTTTTTTTTTTATTCATTCATGGGATTTGGGCGTTGCTGGCTAGGCCAACATTTATTGCCCATCCCTAATAGCCCTTCAGAAGGTGGTGGTGAGCTGCCTTCTTGAACCGCTGCAGTCCATTTGGGGTAGGTACACCCACAGTGCTGTTAGGAAGGGAGTTCCAGGATTTTGACCCAGCAACAGTGAAGGAATGGCGATATAGTTCCAAGTCAAGATGGTGTGTGACTTAGAAGGGAACTTGCAGGTGGTGGTGTTCCCATGCATTTGCTGCCCTTGTCCTTCTAGTTGGTAGAGGTCACGGGTTTAGAAGGTGCTGTCTAAGGAGCCTTGGTGCATTGCTGCAGTGCATCTTGTAGATGGTACACACTGCTGCCACTGTGCATCGGTGGTGGAGGGAGTGAATATTTGTAGATGGGGTGCCAATCAAGCGAGCTGCTTTGTCCTGGATGGTGTCGAGCTTCTTGAGTGTTGTTGGAGCTGCACACATCCAGGCAAGTGGAGAGTATTCCATCACACACACGACTTGTGCCTTGTAGATGGTGGACAGGCTTTGGGGAGTCAGGTGAGTTACTCACCTCAGAATTCCTAGCCTCTGACCTGCTCTTGTAGCCACGGTATTTATATGGCTACTCCAGTTCAGTTTCAATGGTAGCCCCTAGGATGTAGATAGTGGGGGATTCAGCGATGGTAATGCCATTGAATGTCAAGGGGAGATGGTTAGATTCTCTCTTGTTGGAGATGGTCATTGCCTGGCACTTGTGTGGCGCGAATGTTACTTGCCACTTATCAGCCCAAGCCTGGATATTGTCCAGGTCTTCTTGCATTTCTACACGGACTGCTTCAGTATCTGAGGAGTCACGAATGGTGCTGAACATTGTGCAATCATCAGCGAACATCCCCACTTCTGACCTTATGATTGAAGAAAGGTCATTGATGAAGCAGCTGAAGATGTTTGGAGCTAGGACACTACCCTGAGGAACTCCTGCAGTGATGTCCTGGAGCTGAGATGATTGACCTGCAACAACCACAACCATCTTCCTTTCCACTAGGTAGACTCCAGCCAGCGGAGGGTTTTCCCCCTGATTTCCACTGACCTCAGTTTTGCTAGGGCTCCTTGATGCCATACTCGGTCAAATGCTCCCTTGATGTCAAGGGCAGTCACTCTCACCTCACCTCTTGAGTTCAGCTCCTTTGTCCATGTTTGAACCAAGGCTGTAATGAGGTCAGGAGCTGAGTGGCCCTGGCAGAACCCAAACTGAGCGTCACTGAGCAGGTTATTGCTAAGCAAGTGCTGCTTGATGGCACTGTTGATAACACCTTCCATCACTTTACTGATGATTGAGAGTAGGCTGATGGGACGGTAATAGGCCGGGTTGGACTTGTCCTGCTTTTTGTGTACAGGACATACCTGGGCAATTTTCCACATTGCAGGGTAGATGCCAGTGTTGTAGCTGCACTGGAACAGCTTGGCTAGGGGTGCGGCACGTTCTGGAGCACAGGTCTTCAGTACTATTGCCGGCATATTGTCAAGGCCCATAGCCTTTGCAGTATCCAGTGCCTTCAGCCGTTTCTTGATATCATGCGGAGTGAATCGAATTGGCTGAAGTCTTGCATCTGTGATGCTGGGGACTTCCGGAGGAGGCCGAGATGGATCATCAACTTGGCACTTCTCGCTGAAGATTGTTGCAAATGCTTCAGCCTTATCTTTTGCACTGATGTGCTGGGCTCCCCCATCATTGAAGATGGGGATATTGGTGGAGCCACCTCCTCCAGTTAGTTGTTTAATTGTCCACCACCATTCATGGCTGGATGTGGCAGGACTGCAGAGCTTAGATCTGATCCGTTGGTTATGGGATCGCTTAGCTCATTCGCATGCTGCTTACGCAGTTTGGCACGCAGATAGTCCTGTGTTGTAGCTTCACCAGGTTGACACCTCATTTTGAGGTATGCCTGGTGCTGCTCCTGGCATGCCCTCCTGCACTCTTCATTCAACCAGGGTTGGTCTCCTGGCTTGATGGTAATGGTGGAGTGGAGGATATGCTGGGCCATGAGGTTACAGATTGCGGTTGAATACAATTCTGCTGCTGCTGATGGCCCACAGCGCCTCATGGATGCCCAGTTTTACATTGCTAGATCTGTTCGAAATCTGTCCCCTTTAGCATGGTGGTAGTGCCAGAGAACATGATGGAGGGTATCCTCAATGTGAATGCGGGACTTCGTCTCCACATGAACTGTGCAGTGGTCACTCCTACCAATACTGTCATGGACAGATGCATCTGCGGCAGGCAGATTGGTGAGGACGAGGTCAAGTATGTTTTCCCCTCTTGTTGGTTCCCTCACCACCTGCCACAAACCCAGTCTAGCAGATATGTCCGTTAGGACTCGGCCAGCTCGGTCAGTAGTGGTGCTACCGAGCCACTCTTGGTGATGGACATTGAAGTCCCCCGCCCAGAGTACATTCTGTGCCCTTGCCGCCCTCCGTGGTGTTCAACATGGAGGAGTACTGACTCATCAGCTGACGTGGTAATCAGCAGGTTTCCTTGTCCATGTTTGATCTGATGCCATGAGACTTCATGGGGTCCAGAGTCGATGTTGAGGACTCCCAGGGCAACTCCCTCCCGATTGTATACCACTGTGCCACCACTTCTGGTGGGTCTGTCCTGCCGGTGGGACAGGACATACCCGGGAATGGTGATGGCAGTGTCTGGGACATTGTCTGTAAGGTATGATTCCGTGAGTATGACTATGTCAGGGTGTTGCTTGACTAGTCTGTGGGACAGCTCTCCCAACTTTGGCACAAACCCCCAGATGTTAGTAAGGAGGACTTTGCAGGGTCAACAGGGCTGGGTTTGCCGTTGTCATTTCCAGTGCCTAGGTCGATGCCAGGTGGTCCGTCCGGTTTCATTCCTTTTTATTGGCTTTGTAGCGGTTAGATACAACTGAGTGGCTTGCTAGGCCATTTCACAGGGCATTTAAGAGTCAACCACATTGCTGTGGGTCTGGAGTCACATGTAGGCCAGACCAGGTAAGGACAACATATTTCCTTCCCTAAAAGGACATTAGTGAACCAGATGGGTTTTTACAACAATCGACAATGGTTTCATGACAATTAGACTAGCTTTTTAATTCCAGATTTATTAATTGAATTCAAATTCCACCTTCTGCGGTGGGATTTGAACCCATGCCCCCAGAGCAATACCCTGGGTCTCTGGGTTATTAGTCCAGTGACAATACCACTACGCCAGGACACTGCCCTGAGCAATGCCTACATGATTGTCCTGGAGCTGAGATGATCATATGATCAGATGAATATAAATACAGGTTGTTGATATTGTTGAATGGTGAGAGCAGACATCCTCCCTTTTAACACATATCAAAAACAAAGACAGATATTCCCTAGCTGTCACGCATGGGTTTGTGTTGACCTATTTCCTGAAAGGCATACTTCTCTAATTAAGCTTCACATTCAGAGATTAACATGCTGTGCCTTCCTTTTTACAATCAAGCCACCTGTCCTCCCCACTTTGAGTGCAGGCTGAAAGAAAACACCTGCTATTCTCAAAATAAAAGGGGCCTTTTGGGTAATGAGGCCATCCAGGATAATGGGGCTTGCCTGGATAATGAAGCTGGAACGGGACAATTAACCCTCCGTGTATCAATTTGAAGCAGACAGGGAGACGCGGCAATTCACAAACTGGCTCGTCTTGCTTTAATATGCACCTCAAAAATCCTGCTTTTATTGTTGCTTGAAAACTGTGCAAATTCACTTTGATTTAAAATATGATACTTAAGCTAATTCATCTGTGAATAAATAAAAGATCATGAATCCCAGAAGGCAACACTTGGTTGAGTTGAGACTGCTTAAGATGCTGTCCAAGTGTTTCCGTGAAAAAGTATTAACAGTGAATATGTCACTGGTTTAGAGCCCCAGTAAAGCTTTAGTCAAATTTTGGGTGACAAGGAGGTGTGCCATTTAAAAATTCAGTTCCAACCACACATATCAAATTGTGCTTCAACTGTTAAAGGTGTCATACGGCAGCACTCTCCCCTCTAAGTTAGAAGGTCATGGGATTGAGTCCCACTCCAGACACGAGCACAAAATTTAAGCTGACGCTTCCAGTGCAGTACTGAGGTTCCATCTTTCAGATGAGATGTTTAGCTGAGGCCCTGTCGGCCCTCTCAGGTGGATATATAAGATCCCATGGCACTAATCTGGAGAACAGCAGGGGTTTGCTTTTCTGAATACGTCTCTATGAAGCACTTTGGAACACTTTTCTACATTAAAGGTGTTATAAAAATACAAGTTGTTGCAGTTGCTTTTACATCGAAGACACCTTGTTAGTACCTTATTCACCTCACACAGGACAATAGTCGTCCATAACTTACCACCAGAGACTGTTTTTCCAACAATATGTTGTAAAAAGCTGCAAGATAATTTAGATTTAGACCAGTTTTGTTTTCAATCAGACCAGCTCACAGTTTAGTTACCCTGCTGTATTATCATACCTTTTTACTTCTGTATATTCTGTACGAGCAGCTCACTTGCTGCTGAAATCTTCATCCATGCCTTTGTTACTTTCTGACTTGACTATTCCAACACACTCCTGGCCTGCCTCCCACCTTGCATCCTCCGTAAACATGAGCTCATCCAAAACTCTGCTGCCCGTATGCTAACTCGCACCAAGTCCCGTTCGCCCATCGGCCCTGTGCTCGGTGACCTACATAGGCTCCTGGTCCAGCAACATCTCAATTTTCATTTCCCTCCACAGGCTCTCCCCTCCTCCAACCCTTGAACCTCCGAGATGTTTGTGCTCCTCCAATTCTGGATACTTGGTGGCCATGCCTTCAGCTGCCTGGGCTTTAAGCACTGGAATTCCCTCTCTAACTCTTGCTCCTCCTTTAAGACGCTCCTTAAAACCTACCTCTTTGACCAAGCTTTTCGTCATCTGGCTTAACTTCTCCTTATGTAGCTCGGTGTCAAATTTTGTTTGTGCATTGCTGTTGTTATTGTTGTGGCACTACCTGTAAAAAATAATCTGCCCAAGTATATTTAGCCTGTATCCATTAGTCTGACAGAGCCTCACCTGCAACATGGTCTCCAGGAAATTATTTACTACAAATACAGCTTATTACTACACCTGGGCAGGATACAGAATGGAATAAAAATGTAGTTCAGTTCTGTAGGAATGCAGCCAACTTGTAAAAATTGCAGACCAACCGGAACATGAGAAACGTGTTGTGAAAATGCTCAAAATCTAAAATGCCCGTCACCCACCTTACAATCAATCCCTAAAAGTTTACCACATAATGTATTAAGGGAATAGAAAATTCACAATCTGCCCATAATCCTGGCTCCCTCAAAGCAGCAGCCCACACCCTAACCATCGGACCTCAGGCATACCCTCCTCCTGCCAGACCACTGGTTAGAATTTGCAGAAAATCAGTGGCCCCAGGACTACAATTCCCAGCAGTCACAATACACCCAATCCCCCTACTCCCAAGCAGGTGCATCTGTCCAGTTCATAACAGAGGAAGATAAAGAAGAGAAACAATGAGCAAGTGCGAGAAAGAAAGATGTATATAACTCAGTGAGAGCTGCAAGAGTATAACACATTGTCAGGAGGGGGAAAGCAAGAAAATGGGATGCTCAGCTGGTAATTAGAAGAAGTTTGCTTCAAACTTCAGCAAATTTCTTAGAACAAGAAAAGGCAGTCACTCTCAGCTCAATGTACTTTTGATGTGTACAGAACACAATAAAACTACAGCTGCTGCATAACAGTTATGTTTGTCTTTTCACAGGCATGTGCACTGTTTAAAAATTGGCTTTTTAAAAAAAAACAAAGTTTAACTGAAATAATTGAAATTTGCCCTCTAGCTATTCTTCATAGTTTTGAAAATAACTAAACAAAAACTGTCCTAAGTTGAAGAAAAACATTACATCAGTAGCTCAGCTACTAAGTGGCTAAGTACTAATACAGCCCAGGAAACAGGGTATACTGAATATGATCAGACTGCACCACCTGAATTCAGCTAACAGCATCCCCGTTTGCTACAAAATAACAAATCCAAACTCAGGCTTTTGCAAGTAGCTGAGTCTTCAAACAAATACTTAAAAGAAGTAAAAAACATCATTCAATGGATACATTTAATCATGCAATTGTGAAAAGTCTTATTTTTTAAATGCAGTTTGATATTTCAGTTACTGAATATTTTTGTGAAGCGCATTGAATGATTTCTGGGGAAAAGGTGGTGGCCAGATTCCAAGGTGACGGGCAGTTTCCACTGCAAATGCAGATATAGGAATCACAATGGAAACGTTAACATAAAAGTGTGACAAAAGAAACAGGAAGTAAGATTTTGTAGGCAAATGTAAACTTTTTAATAAGATATAGATGAATGATCCACTATGCCTATGTCGAAATAACACAAAGGAAAATACATATTGGTGAATTAATTAACAAAACCATTTGACAAAGACACCCTGACATGTTGTAAATCATACCTCCACCCATGGCACCCTCCTCTCGACAATCACTCGTCCAGCCTGCAGCATTCATTCTCGAGCTATTAATTGACTCCAGTAAGGAAATGAACTCTATAAAGTTTGATTCATTTGGAATTTGCCCTTCTTTGCCCTCTAGATCTGACTTTGAAGTGGTTAACGTTTTTCCCTGATCGTTCGTGCTTCCTCTGGACATTCTGCTCAAGACCACATCCGTTCCCCTATCCGCACGAAGGACCCTGATGTGCGTTTGCAGGGAGCAATCAGCCACAGCTTGCTGCTCGTGTTGCCTCTGGTTTTCTATAAGGCAATGTACGACTTTCAAGAAGGAGTCTGACACAGCTCTCGAAGAGGTTGGTCGGTGTGCATTATGATAGTTGTGGTATATATGATCTGGGGAACAGCAGCACTGTGAATTAGTACTAGAAGAGGTGCCTATTGAAAGATTTTGATGAGACTGCAGACTTGAGGTGCTGCTGAGACTAGTATGGTCGCTTGTGTCCTCATCTTCACTTTTATTGTCCTTAGGGACCACTGTAGTAGCCCAAGACTCATTGCCAGCACAAAGAGTGGTGCCAGCACCAACATTTACTTTTTTCCTTGACTTCTGTTTATCATACTGGTGACTAGACAGAGTCTGTTTAAGGAAACTGGAAGACTTTGGTCTGACAGCAAGATCTGTTTTTGATATGGACTTATCAGCTCCTGCTATCTGTAACCCTTTACTCACATTAACGTACAAAAATGAT